>NC_142935.1:88809522-88824522 GCF_046866305.1 Octopus bimaculoides
TACAGTCTTGTGTGCGTATATATACGCATGTGCGTGCGTCAGTGTGTATGTATACGTATATACATATGTATACTTACATTTATATATATATATATATGTATATGTATTTATATTTGTCATATATATGTATATGTTTGTATATATGTATATATATGTATGCGTATGTGTGTGAACATAAATGTGTTTGTGTGTATTCGTATGTGTGCGTCTGTGTAAATGAGATAGAGAGGTGGGAGACAGAAAGAGAGAAAGAGAGAGAGATGAAGGGAAGGTCATTCGTTTATCGACTATATTACTGGTATTTTTATTATTTACACCGGAAATCTACTCCGGCAAGATTCAAACACTAAGTATTAAGTGTAATAGCTACATCATTATCATCATCAATTTTATTATTATTATTATTATTATTATTATTATTATTATTATTATTATTATTATTATTATTATTGAGTGAGAGAGCAGTGCATGCCATCAAAGTGACACTGGGGTAAAATATACGAAGCCCAGTATACCCATTATGACTACCCATCTGATAAGGGTACACCAGGCACATGCATCACAACCATATGTGTGCGACATGGTGATCTCATATCAAGATAAACAGTGCATAACCTTGCGGGTGGGGCCCAGTTAGAATTTTCTTCAGGACGAGTAGCCCATCCCGCTCAAAAGGTCCCTGAATAAGGTTTGTTTAAGGATGTTCAGCAAAACACTCATGTTTCCAAATGTGAATTATTCAAACCCCAAAGAATTCCTCTCAACACATGGCTATGATGCTCCCCCACTACTTCTGCACGTGATCAGAGATGCACATATCGTCAGCCACCAAGGGACATGCTCAACTGATTAAGGTCAAAGCATGTACTGCTCTCTCACTCAATAATAATAATAATGATAATAATAATAATAATAATAATAATAATAATAATAATAATAATGATGATCACCACCACCACCACCATTTTGTCTATCACCTTGCTGATAATGCCAATTCATCTGCTTAGAAACATCAATAACAAAAACAACAGTAGCAATAGAAATAAAAAAATATTGTTTCTTATTTCTTTATTGCCCACAAGAGGCTAAACACAGAGGGGACAAACAAGGACAGACAAAGGGATTAAGTCGATTACATCGACCCCAGTGCGTAACTGGTACTTAATTTATCGAACCCGAAAGGATGAAAGGCAAAGTCGACCTCGGCGGAATTTGAACTCAGAACGTAACGGCAGACGAAATACCGCTAAGCAGTTCGCCCGGCGTGCTAATGATTCTGCCAGCTCACCGCCTTATAAAAAAAAATATTGTTTCTGCCTAGGCACAAAAGTTGAAACTTTTAGTGTGAAAGGAGTTAGTCGTTACCATCAACCGCGGCACATTACTGGTATATTATACCGACGACCCGCTACGTAGGTTAGCGCAACAAAGTATTGCAAAGCATGTTGTCAGATGCTTTAACGATTCTGTCAATCCATCGCCCTAGCATCGTCGTCATGATGACGATGATGATAATGATAATGGTTTCAGATTTTGGTACAAGGCCAGCAATTTCTGGGGAGGGTTAAGTCGATTAAATCGACCCAGCGCTCAGCTGGTGCTTATTTGATCGACCCCGAAAAGTTGAAAGGCAAGGTCGATTTCGGCAATATTTGAACTCTCAGAACGTGAAGATGGGCGAAATGCTGCTAAGCATTTTGCCCGGCGTGCTAAAGATTCTGACAATCCACCGCTTTAATGATGATGATGATGATAATAATAATAATAAAGCAGGGAAAGCGAATATTCCTACCATTTGGCAAATTTGTTTTTCGTTTATTTTCTGTCTTGTGTTTTTGTTATTGGTTTTTGTTGCCAAACTGTCTAATTATAAAGCTATCTTATTTATAACTAAAGTAAATGTCTTACATATATGAATGCCAAGAAATTTGAGTCGTTTGCGTATTCATGCTGAAGCGATGATGTTTTTGCTACAGGAATACCACTTCCCATAAATATATGTATTTATGTAAACATTAATATAGCTCAGGTCTTAAACAAGCGACAAGCGGCTCTTCATATTTGAGAGCTGCGTGCTATGCCAGAAAAACTTTTTCGAAATGCGTTGCGTTCATTTAACACCGTTCCTTATAGGACTACCAGACTCACCTGTTATTTGATACGAAAAGAGTTTGCAACTGGCGCCATCTATGTAAAAGAAACACACTGACATTATCACCATGGTGTAGGCTTCTCCATGCTCTCCTTGTAAAATTTTCCCGCTTTAAAAATCGGGGTCTCCTTTCTTGCAATGACATTTATAACAACGAATCAACAGAACCTCTAAGTGGTTGCAATACAGGTAGAAATAGCAGCTAAATCTGTCTCGAATTACATCATTACTGTCTTACATAAAAAGAAGACATTACATAATGTGGTCTTTGTTTCACTGTGCCTGGAGTAAAGGAAGGAATGATTACGGCAGGGCTGGTCTGAGGTTAGATAGTAACAGCAAAGGAATGAAACAAAAAAAAAAAAAAGAAATCTCATCTACACTTGTACAATATAAACGATGTACCTGACACTGATCTGCATAGCAATAACAACAACAACGACGACGACGACGACGACGATGATGATGATGATGATGATGATGATGATGATGAGGACATTTTATTGCCACAGGGATATCAGACGTAGGGGACATAACAAAGGCAATTTGTAATTTGTGTGGAAGTTTATATAAAAAGATGAAGGGGAGAAAAGAAAAGGGGTGGACTTGAGATTAAAAAAAAAACGTACACATAGTATACAAAATATTCAAACACATGTATGATGTTGTTTACCTAATACAGGAGAACATCCATTTGGAGCCAATCAAGGAACTCACACAGATCCAAGGTCACTCTGACCACCAAAAGCGTATGACCACACCCAACTGTTGTTTGCCAATCTACAGGTGCATATTTAGAGTAGCTCCATTAAACCTAACTATTTTTGCCACAGTCACCAACCTTTTGACAAATTCGCTGGAGAAGATAGCTTTCTTCTCTATGCTCACTTTCCTTTCTAAGTAGAACTTGAAAAAGTAGATGAGGGCTTGACCAAATAGGAAGGTGTCTGTCTTTAATCCTTTTAGTTTCGTTCACCATATAACCTCTTTCGCTACAGCCACTAGATAGAGGAACACTTTCTGCCCCAAGGCAGGTGGTGAGACGATCTTAACTGATAACCGAATTCGTTCTACACTTGACTACAGCTGTTCGACCTAACTCCACAAGCCATCAATCTTCGGGCACTCAATGAGAGCATGCAGTAAGACCATTGTTATATCACATTTGTTCGTTCGCTTGCTTACGTGTACTTGGTGCAAATTCAGAAAGTACTGAGACTAGCAAATTCTAAATGTAATTAAAATATATTTACCAAATTTTGTGTATTTAATAAACTGCTTGGATGTCCAGTACGGTACCCTGTTCTATTCAATGCATCATGTACTGTGAAAGAGAGGCTGTATTTCTTTTCTACGGGTGTCTAAAAGAACATGCATGCTGTATGTATCTACTTTTAAATGTACGCCCTGTCAGGTTTCGTCTTTCAAACAACATTATAAATATAACTTTAGAAACAAGATTGCAGATATATTCAGGAAAAAAGCAAAACAAAACAAATACAGGTAGTAAACATTTTAAGAGTGCTGTTATCGTAAAAAATTAATCCGGCTACGAATTTATTTTTATGGAAACGTAGCTCCTCCGTAATCATCTTTATATAAACAAATAGGTAATAAATACAATTTCACCAGGTTCGACAGCAAACTTACCCCAGTAAGTGATTTTGAAGCTAACATTATCATATACGTCAGGAAGTTTTCACAATTTGTTTACAACAGTGTTGGGTCAAATGTAATGATGACGAGGTATTTGATGTGGTTATGGGTTAATAAGATGGTGTGAAACTTGTGGGCAAGTGATATTTTATATTTTAAGCATTCTTTGGACAAAATTCCATCTCAAACATTCCTACTTTCACAGAGATGACGGCCAGGTAATTTCCCGCTACACGAACGACAATCAGCTTCATAAGCTTGGAAAAGACCGTATTAATACATCTAAAAAGTTTAGATTAAGAATAACTATTGCCAACATTAATGTAGTAAATTTTTTTTAAATATTACATTAGACGTAAACACGTGTAATCATAGATATCACGAGAAACCAAATAAAAATTTGGTACACATTAGTAAGTCTGCCAGTCATATTTCAATAGTCTTGAAGAATTTAGTGAATAATATTAGCCGTCGTATTTCTCGTGTTTACTAAGCTGAAATGATTAACCGTGCATCACCTATTATAACAAGTCCTTGAAATTCACAACATATATTGTATTTCTACGAGGAAATACAATATATGTCAGTTCATAACATGTTGCAAATCCATAAAATACCGCGAAAGCGTATCATCAACTAGTTTATAGACTGGGAGTGGAATCCAAAAATCTCCTTGAGCCTAATACAGAGGCAGTTTCCAATAGGTTACAAGTGTCGGAAAACATGTGACAAGAACTCCAGGAAAGTTAGTTGTGGTTCTACTAACAATATGAAGTGTTTGATTCCTAACATAAACAGAAGATATTACAATAACAACCTTTCGTTATCTGACCAACTTCAATGTAATTGTATCAACAACAACTCATGTCCACTTGACTACAAGCTTCATCAAAGAGTTGATATACTAAAGTGAAGTTGACAAACTAAATGAGAAAATATATTTTGGTTTAAAAGAACGTACCTTTAATAGCAGATTCACACAACACGCATGTTCTTTGAGGAAGCCGGAGTAAAATAACCACCTCCCTTCGACTATACATCGGGAAATCGAAAGATTAAAATACCACAGACAGTAAGATATTGTAATAAATTGTAGAATTTGCCAAACTATATTCTGAGGATTTGAATTGTACTGCATATGTACCGGTGAAAAATTCTTCATACTGACATCTCCTTTCAACTTGTTGAATTCTAGGCATGAAATATCTTCGAAACGTAATCACCAAAATATGATTATTTTACGGAAGTTTATTCTACCTAGAGGTGAAATATATTGCAATTTTATAGGTGGAATTTCTTTGAAATTATTTTTCCTTTTCTTTTTCCAAGCTCTTTGAAGTTTTATAAATATCTTTTCTTGTGAGTTCTCTTTTCTAACCTACATGTTGAATCAAAAGCTCTCTAGTAGCTAAGTGTTTTTCAAAGATATATCACAGAAGGATGAAAACTATTAATAAGTCGGCTTCTTTTTTTTTTCTCTCATAACTGGAAAAAAAAAACCACTCGAATCTGGCTACTGAATCTTGTATATCTTTTTATATTATTAATATTTTATGTTATTTTATTTATTGAAGCACAGATCAGTAGTTTTCCCAGCACTATCAATATATGTCTCTATCTTGCCATTTTGCTTGGTTTCCCTTCTCTTCGTCTGTATATTACTGTAACTTATTTTCTGTTTCTTCTTTTTTCAGATACTTCTTTCTCTTCCCTAAATTTTTCTCACTTTATTCAGCCAATTACTTACATAACCTTGCGTTTTCTTATTCGCTTTCTCCCTTCTCCCTAATAAGCATACCCTTTTTCAATGTTTACTTCTTTCATGCTTCTTTCTCATTTCATTCAGTCAGTTCTCTATCCCCTCCCTCATTCATATATATATATATGTATGTGTGTGTGTGTGTGTGTGTGTGTGTGTGTGAGAGAGTATGTGTGTGTGTGTGCGTGGTGGAGTATATGTATACATGTATGTATGTATCATCATCATCATCATCATCCTTCTCTTTACTCCCTATTTCATTCTATCTTCTTCAGCCTATGCCTTGGTGTCTGACAGTTTTCTTACTCAACCATTAATATCTAAATATCTTCTCAACCGTTAAATATTCCTAAATGTTAGAATCTTAGGATATATAGGCCTTGTTTTGACCACTTTTACAAAATACAACGTTGTGAATAGGAAGAGGTAGATGTAGTAGTTGTGCATGTCCGTAGGGATGGACACAATATGGGTGACAAAAGGAAAAGAGACAGGCGTGTTGGAGTGCCTACGCATGGAGGTGACAGAAGACCAGTTGCTATTGTAGTACAAAAAAAAAAAAGACAAGGTCAAAGAAAGAAATCATATCTATTGGTCAGAGATTAGTGTGATACAGCGAGTTATCTGATGGTAATCAATCAAGTGGATTTTCTTTCACTGCCGTCTAGGGTGGCTGAGTATATAACACTAAAACCACCATCCAGTATATGAGAACAATACCCTATTGTGGATCTCACCTGTGTCTTGTCGAGAGAGAATTAGCAGATGTTAGAGGAAGGAATATGTTCTGGCTTTAAAGAGGTGTTCTGTCTTTGTGGTGAGTCTTTGCTGTGCTGAGGATGCGCGTTTGCCAAGGGGAAAATTCAGAGATGGGGGGACCTAAGGGTTGTAGCGATAATAAAACCTCTTTTTGCGTATCATTCTTATTAGAAGGTGGAATTCGATAATTTTTTCTTGATATGCATAGTGATTGTGTATTTGTGCTGTTGAAGGGAGACGAGATCAGAATGGTTCCATAGGAAGATGCTTTTCGGTGTCTCTGTTCATAGAGTCAGTGCAGGTCTGGCTTCAGATAACAAGCTTACATATAGACTGCGTGTGCAATATTACAAAGTAATGAAGGGTGATATCATTTTTTAAGACTGGGATCAATGAAGGTGACAACGGGTAATCCGTTGATGTACAGGAGAAAGAGTGTGGCAGACAAAACTGAACTTAGTGGGCACACCATATTTTACAGCGTACTGGTTAGTGAATAACCTCCACCAACACACGTTGTGACGGTGCAATTTAATAGGGGCCCATCGGTCAAAGACGCGAGACGAGTGGTGCCCATAGGCGAGCTGCTTTACAAAATAATTTGCGAATCATACATCGCAGAAAGTTTTAATAGTGTCGAAGGTAGCAGCATTTCATCACTTTGTAGCAGCATTTCATCACTTTGTAGCAGCACCAAGAATTTTAATTAAAAGTTAAGTTATATTTATTGTACGCATGCCACATTTTATATTACCCAATGTGGCAAAAATATACTTCCAAAATTATCTGTAACATGACAGATAACAGTCTAGTTAAGTACTGTAATAGTTATTATTAATACGAAATAAATTCAAATGTTGAATAATTATGGAGAAGAGAAGTTAATTTTGAGTTTCGATATTCTGAGTCAAACATTAGTAATATACTACATAACTAATATATAAGGTTTAATATTAGTTTTATACTAAATTGACAGAATAGCAGAGAGATAAATGTAGAAATTTAATGTAACTCTTATAGATGGATATGCTGTTGAGCCATCTAATGTGACTCTACTCTGTCATTTGACAGGAACATGGTATAAAGAAATACATGGAACAAGATGGTAACTTTAAATGTCTTTAATGCCGGCCACACGTATATATATAGACAAGTTGAATGATAAATGGAAGTGGTTGATGGACATTTATTCATATATCTACATGGATCTGCGTGGGTTGTATGTTTGCTGTTAACCCTGGTGAGGAACTCATGAACAGCGATATATTAGAACTTGTGCAGTGGTGTAGGTGCTGTGTAGATGTTGTTGAGGACGTTATGGAGAGACATGATGGTGACAACGAAGATGGATGTCGCTGTAATGTGGTCAGTGGTTAGACCTTAGAAGGTCTGGAACCATCAGACTCTAATAATAGGAGGCGGTGAGCTTTTATAGCCAACGGCAGCTTCAAATGGAGTTTAGAACAGACTGTCTCACGTGATTCATTTGGAGGTTGCGATTGGTTGGGTTGCATATTGGCGCATGATAGAGTAAGAGACAAATCAGACTGGTAGACACAACGGGGTCCAAAACAGCGCCCAGTGGTTAGCTGTTATCTGCTACGTTCGTATGTATGTATATATAATAGAGAAAGTTCACTACACTCTTTTGGTTGAAATCGTTACTTTATTCTCTAGTGAACATTTTAAAATATCGAATTTAGCTTGAAATAATCAGATCTTTATTGTAAAGATGCGATAATCAAATTTAGCTTTAAATCTTACTGCAAAGTTTAGAAATTTAAAAGAAATCAAAGCGAGTAACTTCGGGCTTCTATAGTAGTAAGTTCTGATATAGTGAGTATGGTAAGTGGATGTCAGCATAAGTAAGGCGTGGAACTTAAGAAAAAGCTGCTCGAGTATAAATAATAAACAGCGAAAGAAAAAAATTAGTTGATGACTAACATTATTCTCTTTTGTTTTACTGACAAATATGAACGCTATCGGTGTAAATGTAGTTTCGGCGTAACACGTGGAAGTGGCAGTGAAAGAAATTGCTTAGGAAATATATAGAAATGTATTTACGTTGGATTAAAAAAATAGAATTGTTTGGAAATTAAATAATTCTGAGACGCCAGTTGCCTGATAAACAATAGGTAAGTAGGTTTCGGCATATCTAATCCGTGGAGCATTATGAAACAAAAATAGAATAATAGATGAATGGCTGGAAGTTTTCTCGGTAGTAACTTCCAGCTTGGAAAAAAAATCAGTGAAAAGTAAGCGGGAATCTACTGTTGACGAAAAGGAAGGCGAAGCAATCATTATATACATTTATATATATATATATTACTCTATAACGAATCAACACACGCACACACGCGCGCACACACACACACACACACACACACACACACACACACACACACACACACACACACACACACACACACACTCTCTCTCTCTGTTTCTGTTATTCTCTCTCATCTCTATATATATACATATGTACACATATATGCATACAAGTCGGCGAGCTGGCAGAAACGTTAGCGCGCCGGGCGAAATGCTTAGCGGTATTTCGTCTACCGCTACGTTCTGAGTTCAAATTCCGCCGAGGTCGACTCTGCTTTCATCTTTTCGGGGTCGATTAAATATGTACCAGTTACGCACTGGGTCGGTATAATCGACTTAATCCGTTTGTCTGTCCTTGTTTGTCCCCTCTGTGCGTAGCCCCTTGTGGGTAGTAAAGAGATAACACATATATGCATACGTACTTATATATGGTTTTATTTACAAACGAAAGGAATATAGAATTTATTTTTATTAAGATTCAATTCATGATTACTCAGAGTTATTTACTCAGAGTTTCGCATTACGTGCGCTCATTCAGGCAACTATGAACTCAAATTAAATGAACTGTGAAGAAATATGTTGAATAGCACACTGATTAAGCAGATTTTTTTTAGTGGACAGTGTTCAGGTGGTAACCTGTTTTGAAGTCTTTCAGATTATTACAGCTGTCGGTTTTAGCTACGGTTGTGTAGAAGAGAGCTCTCAGATTTAACATGTGGGTTTTAACATTGTCGGGGACAGCTACTTAATGAGGATTATAGTGTGTCGGCTTTGATGACTAAGAAAGTTCAACGGATACTTCGGTCGGATGGAAATTCTCTATCCGGGACGACAAATGTATGGTAACTTGGAGCTTTTATTAAGTTATAGGCTTCATTTTATTATATGGCATAGCTCTGTCCACGACAGTGCCCGTTATTGTAGTATATTATCTGTCGTGCCTTAATTTCCAAGTAAATTTGAACAAGATAGTGGAATTCCCCTTGTCTCTCAACTTAAATGTGTTTGAATGCAAGTTATATTAGCTTTTAAAGGTGTCTGCTGTTGATCCCGCGCAAATCCTTTCATTATTGCCCGAGTGAGTTATGGCCGCTTTATATGGTACCACTGTGGAGAAACACGACTCTAAATAGGTAGATTAAAGGATTTCTCTAGTTACAAGTTGGTTGTTTGTTTAGAGATGTCTGGATGTATACCGGGGTGGGAAACGTCTTAAGTGTCACGTGATATCGAGAAAACAATGTTGTCCAAAAAAATGTATTGCTGTTAAAAAGTTGTATCTGTGCGTGTGGAAGAACCGTTGCTTTACAGAAATTGAACCAAATTACCTTCCACTTGTTGGTTCTGTTGCTGATGTGTATACATGTATGTGTAAGTGAGTGGGGGGGGATATTTTGTAGACAAGTCTCTTGATAAAGCCATTCCATCCTAGTGTGTCGTTGTAATAGAGGATGGGCCAGTTCAAAATGTCCGAGAATAAGTCTCAATCTCTTCTACTAAAACTGCCCACAAGATTCTTTCATGAGGCTGAGGAGTAAGAGTGGAATTCTTGTGTTTGTATGCGGTTTTCATCGCTTGGATTTTCTGAAGCAGTGATTGCTTCTGGTTAAATGCAGAGTAATGTCTAAAACGTTAACTATCAATGGGTTGGAGTTAATTATAATATTCAAATGATTTTCTATTAATATCAGGACTTTTCTAAATTTATTCATAGCGTAGTTGTCTATGTGGAGTAAACTGCCTCACCCTTTGCCTTTGCACAGGCAGCAGCTCTTGAGTGTGTGTAAAATGAACAGTCCAGTGAGAACGAGCACTTTTATTCCGTTGTTGCTACTCAGGATGTTGATCAATGAGTCACCCTCCTTTTTGACTTAGCAGAAATCGACTACTCTTTCCATCATCGAAATAACTAAAGCCAGCAACAACATTTATCTATAAAGCTGCAAAATAAGCTATTACCTAACCGTTTTCGATAATAAAAAATTGGTTTAACCAGGATTCTGCGGACACTTCTGCGGACACTTCTTTCCTTTCATTTCTTTTAAATTTTCCTGAACGAGTGAACGTAGCGCGAAACTCTGAATTTCAACAGCGTTTAATAATCACCTGATCCCTCAAATTCGTATGTATGTATGTATGTATGTGTGTAGTGCACAGTAGATTTTGAGCCGTGCACCATTCACTCAAGTGTGACCGAATAGTAATAGAATGAATAATGTCATTTCTCACTTGGATACGCAGCCTCAGATTTAGAGGTGTGATGCAGTTAATTAAATCTTCTTAATACTTAGCTGGTTCTTTATTGTATCAACTTCAAAAAGATAAAAAGGAAAATTGGTCATTATGGAATTTGAACTTACAGAATAAAGCTACGTAAGCAACTATCGCAAGATATTTAATCCACCGTTGCCATCAATTTATCAATGCCAACTCACTCCTCGTTGCTACTAACGACACTCAATCACTCACCATTTTCAGATACACTCTATAACCGCAGACTTGCAGATCCGCTGTTTCTTTTGTCTGTTGCTTTTACTGAAGCCACAAAAGGTTTTGCAGATCTGAATTACTGAACAGCAGTATATCTTTTCGAAGGCCTATCCAGTGTATTCATTTCTTCTGCTCTCTTGATCCTGATTACATTCATCACCACATCTAAGAATAATGTATCTACGACTACATTATCCAAAGTAACTTTTTATTAAATCGGCAGGGCTATTTCTAGCAAGGCAAGCCACCACTAAGAGGTTCCCACGTTGGTTCGTACGTATTATTCGAGCTAAAGTTGATTTGTTTAAAGAATTAATCACTGTACATCATATTGAAATCGTTCTTATTTGAAATTAATCGATATAAATACCGCCAGTTCATTAAAAACCTTAATCTAACCACTGGAGGGGAATAGAAATAATAATAATAATAATAATAATAATAAACACAAGAGATTTATTCTCATGACATTCTACTCATAGTTAAATTGTCAGGTCTCTGGAGAACATCGCTTTTGTATCAAACGTTTACCCGTTGGGAATTTTAATTCCAACTCTTCTACAATGTCAGATATTTTATAAATGAATGAAACAAACAAACGAACGGTGAAATAGAAGACACAATCTGTCATGTAGTTAATTACGTTCCCCTGACGTTGTGTGTTCAAAATCATGTTACTGTGATCGAAATTTCCTTCTAGTTCCCCGGCATTGATAAATACAATACCAATCGTACATACACATATAGATTTTACAGTCGAATCGATGCGACTTACAGAATATAACTGGTATATGTTTTGTTGAAAGTGGAAGGATAACAGGCAACGTCGACCTAGTTGAGAACGAAATTAAATACTGTTAGATATATTTTTTCTCTGACTCTCTGGCGCTCTGCCGAGTCTGCTATCAACCCATCCTTAATGGTAGGCACAAGGTTAAACTTTTTGGCTTACAGTCTATTCATTAGACACAACTTGACTTATCCGCCCGCGAGATAAAGGGACATAACTAAATACACTGTAGCAGCAAAACTTTTAATCCAGCAGTCTACAGTTTCTATCGTCCAATTTGATAATTTCTAACATTGGCGGAAAACCAGAAGTTTTTGAGGGGTGGGTGTTAGTCGGTACCATTGAACCCAGTTATCGACTGGTACTTTATTTTATCTACCTCAGAGAGATGAAAGGTAAAGTTGACTCCAACAGGATTTGCAGTCAGAACGTGGAAGCTCAAATATTCTTCCCGGGCCATACGCTCATAAGGTCGATTTCTCGGATTCTGTGACGTGCATAATTTCCCTCCTGAACGGGACGCAGTCATTGCAGGATTACTCAGTTTTGCCAGCTGAGTGGACTGGAGTGATGTGAAACGAAGTGTTTTGCTCAAGAACACAACATATCCCCCGGTCCAGAAATCGAAACCATAATCTTATGATCATGAGTGCAACACCCTAACCACTAAGCCACGAAGCTCAAAGCGTAGAACACAGACAGCCAGATGAAATTCCGGTGCTTTGTTATTCTGCTTGTTCAAGCAAACCAAAACCATAGATTCGTAAGCGGGTAGCCCAGTGGACTAAATCAAGATTAATGTTTCATATAAACACCGGAAGGCAACAAGTTGGTAGAATTGTTGAAGAATTGTAAGTTCAAATCCTGTCGGGGTCAACTGAGTTTTATCTTCCGGGTTTGCTAAAAAAAAGTAACTGTCATGTATTGGGGTTGAAAGTATCGACTAACCCCAGCTCCTTAAAATTACTGGTTATGTGTCTAAATTACGAGTGGGTGCTGAAAAGTTCCTCGTTTGGGGTAAAAGAAAACACAGAAGGATCAGTTAATTATAATTTTATTCAACATATACCTCTCACAGCTTCACACACTTATTGCAACAGTCTTCCATTTTTTCTCCAAGCCTCGTAAAGGAACTCGGAAGGTTGGGCCTCCAACCAGGCTTTTCGCGATACACTTAAAGCCAAGAACTTTTCAGCACCCCCTCATAAAAACCATTTATTTCTGGATTTTTTTTACATTTTGAGTTTTAACTTTCATCCTTTCGGGGTACCAGTCAGGTACTGAACCCGAAAATATCGAGTAACCCACTGCCTTCCAAATTAACTCCCTGTACCCAGGGCCGGCCCTAGGGTTGCTGGCAACCCGGGCAAGCTGAACTTCGGCACCCTTACAAGTATAATGTTTAAAAACTTTCACAAGGGGAAAAACTGAAAATGTAGACTAAAAAGCACACAGTGCCCCGTGCGACTGCCCAAGTTGCCAGTACCTTGAGCCGGCCCTGCTTGTACCTAAAATAAAATCTATTATAATTCTAGCTCTTTACATTCTGAGTTCAAATCTTGCCGTGGTGTATATTTGCCTTCCATTCTTTCGGGGTACATAAAATAAAGTACCTTCAAATACTGGGCTCGATACAGTCACCTAATTCTTCCCTCACTTTGAAAATAGCTAGCCTTGTATTTAAATAAGAAAAATAAAAAAAAATATAAGGCAAACGTCCCCAGAGGTCAGAATGCGAAGAGATATAACTAAATCCACAATGTTGTGAATTTACCTTGACATTCACAGCCCCTTAAAACATTATTGATTTATAATTCTGACCTGTTCTTCATTCTAAATTACTTCCAACTGAGCCGGGAACAGTTTTGCATATCACATATTGATAACTGCGCACACGTGTATACACATGTGTTTATGAGTATGCGTGCGAATATGTCCGTATGTGTGTGTGTGTGAGTTTGCGTATTTGCGTGTGTCAATGGAATGAATGGATGAATGACTGAATGAATGAATAAATGAATGAATGGATAAAACTGAATTGATTAAAAGCAGACGTAGAGAGACGAAACTAACTGGTTGCTTCATAGTTTAAACTGCAGTAGTGAGTGAAGTCGGTAAGTTGTAACTCATCGCCGTGTTCTCATTGTGAAAAAAACGTGTTTGTCCATTAGACAACGAACCTTCTAAATATAAATAATAAAATAAAACTTGTATGACTCAACTAGGTTAGCCACAAGGTGTATTCCGTAACTTCACACACACACACACACACACACACACACACACACACACACACACACACACACACACACACACACACACACACACACACTCATCTATAATATATATATATATATATATATATATATATATATATATATGTATTCTTATATATATATATATATAAGAATAAATTACATTAATAATGGATATTAGCGTCAAATCTCTCTTGAATTTAAAAATTCAAAACTTTGGATATATATATATATATATATATATATATATATATATATATATATATATATATATATATATATATATATATATATATATATACACACACACACGTCTGCGTGTTTATCTTTCTGTCTCTCTGTCTCTGTCACTCTCTCTCTATATATGTGTGTGTGAAGTGTGAAGTGCATACACATATACACACATATACATACACATATACATACACATATACATACACATATACATACACATATATACATACACATATATACATACACATATACATACACATATACACACACACGCATGCACAAACAACCAGAAACGCACGGTCACACTTGCAAGTAGATATACGCTCGCATTCAAGGTCAGGGCAATGCTAAAGTTGATAGGATAACCAGACAAATGGTTTTGCGGTATTTATATCGTGTTTGAGTTCAAATCCAGACTGGGTTAGGTTGGTTTCCCATCTTCTCCCAGAACAATAAAATAAGTATCAGTCAAGTATTGAAATCGATAAATTACTTTCCCTTCCATCTCGCTCACAATCTGTGGCATCATGCCTATAGAACAAAACATTAATATTTGGAGTATGTAGAGCCAGGACAA
>NC_142935.1:88829522-88834522 GCF_046866305.1 Octopus bimaculoides
ATTTGTAAGTCCTGGTGTTTTTGTTATGCATTTGTCTGAATATTTATTATTATTATTATTATTATTATTATTATTATTATTATTATTATTATTATTATTATTATTTGGTGGTGCTGGTAGTGGTGGGTTGTCAGAATCGTTAGAACCACAGGCAAAACAGCTTGCGTTGTTTAGTTGCGCCCTTCTAAAGATTTTAAGATATTGCCAAGATAGACTTTGCCTTTCATCCTTGCAGGATCGATACTAGAAATCCTCTCTCACAGCATGAACACACACAAATGCATGTATACATGTATAATGTATGTATATATGCATATGTAAGCAACATACACGCCTGCACCATTACACTCTTCGTACACATAATGTAATACTTCCCTACTCCAAGTCTCTATAAATACTAGACGCTACAATCTCTGGTTACCGTCTATAGTGATCCACCACCACTAACAGCCAAGACTGCAATACCTAGCGGCTGTTATTCCTCTTCAAGGTTAGAATATACTTTAGTCTGTCTTCAGCCGTTATTGACACTCTTAAAAGATGCAAGACTATTCCATATTACAGCGCTGCTCACTTATCTGGGACGGTGCTGCAGCTGCTACACATGCAAAGATCTTGGACTGTATCCAGGACAAAAAAACAACATCATCATCATCATCACCATCAATAACAACTGCTACAATAAAAACACCAACATCTGACTGATCAACAGACTTTCACTTGCTAACACGTTACCGCCATAAAAACTCACTCTGACCTGCGGTCTCCTCCCAGTCTGTCTGTCTGTCTGTCTGTTTGTCTGTCTCTCTTTCCGGAGCAAATACAGACGCTCTACCGATACTGCTAATCCACCGTTCTAAATGACAATAATATTAAGCTTGCCGGACAAAAATGTTTAGCGGCATTTCGTCTGTCTTCAAGTTCTGAGTTGAAATTCCCCGAGGTCGATTTTGCCATTTATCTTTTCGAGGTGGATAAAATAAGTACCACTCGATGTAATCGACTTACCCTTCTTCTAAAATTGCTGGTCTGGTCTTGTGCCAAAATTTGAGACCAACATTAGTGTGTGGTAAGAAGCTTGCTTCCCAACGACATCGTTCCGGGTTCAGTCCCACTGCGTGGAATCTTGCGCAAGTGACTTCTACTACAGCGTCGGGCCGGTCAAAGCCTTGTGAGTGGATTTGGTTGACGGAACATGAAAGAAACTCGTCGTCTATCTATCTATCTATCTATCTATATATATATATATATATATATATATATATATATATATATATATATATATATATATATAATCATAATAATGATATTAGGGATAAAAATCCAAATTTACAGGTAAAAACTCAATTAAATTCAATTGGTTCCTTTCTCTAAATTATATATATATATATAATATATATATATATATGTAATTATTACAATTAAAAGGGTAAAGGATTATCAATTTATTAATAAATTAATAATTAATAATTTTTACCAAGCCATTCGGTATGTAAGCACCATTATCGGTGTGGAACTTATTTAAAAGTTCTTATACATTTATAAACTGATCCCTTAATTTTGTTTATAAATATATATATATGTATGTATATATCTACGTATGTGTCTTTGTGTATGTGTTTCTCCCTCACCACCACTTGACAACCAGTGTTGGTGTGTTTATGTCCCCCATCACATAGCGGTTTGGCAAAAGAGACCGATGGAATAAGTACTAGGCTTTCAAAATAAGTCCTGGGATCTATTTGTTCAACTAGAACCCTTCAAGGCGGTACCCCCAGCATAGCCACAATCAAATGACAAACAAATAAAAGATAACAACAGCGATGACGACAACAAACACATCAGCAACAACATCAACTTCAACAATAGTGATGATGATGATGATTAGAAAAATATCGCATAACACAGGGAATATATTTTACGGTGGTTGCGGTCTATGATCAATTAAATCGACTCAACGCTTATTTGGTTAACCTCTGAAGAATGAAAGGCAAAGTTGACTTTGAGTGAAATTTGAACTCACAACATAAAGAAATGTAGATGCTTTGTTCGACGTTCGACCGATTTTGTTACTTCCAGCGCCCTTATACCTGTTTCTGAATTAGGCACAAGGCCAGCAATTCTGAGATTACATCGATGTTAATACTTGGTAGGTACTTTATCTTTTCAGTCTCCAAAGGGTGAAAGGCAAAGTTAACCTCGGCAAGATTTGAACTAAGAACGTAAAGAGCCGGAACAAAAACCGAAAAGCATTTCGTCCGACGCTCTAACGTCATTGCTCTAATAATTCTTTCTTACTATATGCACAAGGCCTAAAAATTTGATGGAGGAGCTAGTTGATTACATCGACCCCAGTATTCAGCTGGTACTAATCTTATCGACCCCGAAAGAATGAAGGGTAAAGTTAACTTTGGCGGGATTTGAACTAAGAACCTAAAGAGCCGGAACAAATACCGCAAAGCATTTTGTCCAACGATCTAATGACTCTGCCAACGCACCGCACTACATCGTCTTAATAATGATTTCAACTTTTGGCACAAGGCCAGCAATTTAGGGATAGGCCGTAAATCGACTCCATCGAACCTAATGCTCAGCTGGTACTTATTTTACCAACTCCGAAAGGTTGAGAGGTAAAATTGATCTCAGAGGAATTTGAACTCAGAGCGTAAAGACGAACGAGATGACGCTAAGCATTCTGTCCTGCTTGCTAACGATTCTGCCAGCTCAGCTCATCGCCTTACATCGCCCTAATAATCCTTTCTACTATAGGCAGAAGGCCTGAAATTTTAGGGAAAGGAGTTAGTCGATTACATCGACCCCAGTGCGTAGCTGGTACTTATTTCATCGACCCAAAAGGCTAAATCGACGGACGAAATGCCGCTTATCATTTTGCCCGGCGTACCAACGGTTCTGCCAGCCTACCCGCCTTACATCGCCCTAATAATCCTTTCTACTAAATGCAGAAGGCCTGAAATTGAGGGTGAGGGGGACTAGTCGATTTCATCGACCCCAGTGTTCCACTGGTGCTTAATTTATCGACCCTGAAACGATGAAAAGCAAAGTCGACCTCGGCGGAATTTGAACTCAGTACGTCAAGGCGAACAAATGCCGCTAACATCGCCCTAATAATAACATTAAAACAAACCAGTGAAAGGGTATATGCGAATGTATGGGTAACTCTAAATGTGTGTGTGTGTGTGTGTGTGTGTGTGTGTGTGTGTGCATATCGGTTTTCTTGCCTGTATGCACCCTGTGCATGGAATTGCGTGTGTAAATAGGCAGGTGAATGCAAGTTTTCATATTGTGTATATTTGTGAATGCGTATGTCTTATAACATCAGCATGAATGGCTTGTATGTGTGCAAATATACGACAGATGTGCACTGAATGTGCAGCGGCAGTGGTGATGATGATGGAGGTAGTGGTGATAGTTACGATGATGCTGCTGATGATGATGGTGAAGATGATGATGGTGGTGGTGGGTTGTGGTGGTGAGGTTGATGGCAGGGTTGGTGATGATCGTTGTTGTGGTGGGGATAATTACGTTGATGATAGTGGTGCTGTTGATGGTGGTGGTGGTGGTGGTGGTGGTGGTGGTGGTGGTGGTGGTGGTGGTGGTGGTGATGTACTAGCTGTTTAGCCCCAGGTCACCGTTGATCAACTAGACACGCGATCAAAGTTATCCCGATCATAACCGTCCAGAATTAATAAAGTTACGTAAGATGTAATTATCGAATGCCATTCCTTACAGAAGACGGTAAGGTCCGACTGGAGGGAGATTTGACTGCTATTTTTAACCAGTAGTACGACGACATACAGATTCCTTTATTTACACAGTTAGTGTTAGCGGCAGCAGCAGCGGTAGTGGAAGCGGCCGGGCGGCCGTGGTGGTATGTTTGTGATAGCAATGACGGGAGTGGTCAGAAGGGTCATCGGTTGTGATTGGATAGCGGTGCAGGCGGTTGTGATGGTGGTTGTTGTTAGTGATAGTGGTGTCGGTAGTGGTTGTAGAGTCAGTTGTGGTGATTAGTGGTGGTAGTGGTGGTAGTGGTGGTAGTGGTGGTGATTTGGATAGGGTTGCGGTAGTGGTTGTAGTGACGGTAGTATTAATGGTGGTTAGTGATAACAATGGTGGTAATGGTGGTGTTGATGGTGGTGGAAGTAGTAGCAGCAGCAACAGCAGCAGCAATAGCAGTAGTAGTAGTAGTAGCAGCAGCAGCAGTAGTAGTAGTAGTAGTAGTAGTAGTAGTAGTAGTAGTAGTAGTAGTAGTAGTATTCTAGTATTGTAGTAGCGGTAGTGGTAGTAGTAGTATTGTAGCAGTGGTGGTGGTGGTGGCAGTGGTAGTTAAGGCAGTTATGCTGACGGTGGTGATAGTTTGGTATGGTAGTTTATTATGGTAGAAGTAGCAGTGTTGGGTGAGGGTGGAGGGATGGAAGTAGGGGGCGGTGGTGGTGGTGGCGGCGGTAGTGGTGCTGCTGCTGCTGGTTGCTGGGGCTGGTGGTGGTGGTGGTGGTGGTGGTAGTTTGAAATGGTGGTTTTAATATGGAGATCATAGTAGTGGTGGTGACGGTGGTGGTGAATGAGGTGGTCAGTTTTGGCGTGGCAGAGTGATAAAAGTAATAACAATAATAATAATAATAATAATAATAATTCTTTCTTTATTGCCCACAAGGGGCTAAAGATAGAGGGGACAAACAAGGACAGACAAAGGGATTAAGTCGGTTAGGTCGACCAATAATAATAATGATAATCCTTTCTACTGGAGGCACAAGGCCTCAAATTTAGGGGGACTAGTCGATTACATCGACCCCAGTATTTCAATAATAATAATAGTTTTGGTTATTTGTGACAATGTAGTAGACAGTGGTGATGGTGGTGGCGGCGGTAGAGGTGGTGGTGGTGGTGGTGGTGGTGGCTGGTGATATACTAGAATGGTAGTGTTACTATGCTGCTGGTGTCTCTGACGCTGATGATAGTGATGGTTTGGTTTTGGTTTGGTT
>NC_142935.1:88839522-88869522 GCF_046866305.1 Octopus bimaculoides
CATCACCATGCCCACCATTATAGACATCAGTGCCGATACCATTACCGCCACCGTAAACATGAACATCCTCACCATCACCACCACCACCACCACCACCACCACTACCATAAACAGCACTGCTACTATCGCCACCACTATAAGCATCAACGCCAACACCATCGCCACCATTGTAAAACATCAACATTTCCATTATATATAAACATCAACATCACCACCGCCATTAGCAACAGCATCGCATCCACCACCATCATTCTTAGCAGCAACGCTAGCATCAGGGTCATAACATCATCACAACTGTTATGACCACCACCACCACCATCAACATCACCTGCAACTTCTACTGCCAACACCGCCGCTACCAACAATACCATCACAAAACCACAGTGCACATCAGCGTTAGCCTCATGATCATAATCACAGCTCACCACCACCACCACTACCACCACCCTGACCGCGCTTATCATTCATCATCATCATCATCATCATCATCATCATCATTTATATAGCCCTCTGTACGTACATGTGCTGGCGGTAGAGGAGCATATGCGAGACTACATTTAGGAATATATGTGATTGCGTGTACGTGTTTTGTTTCTTGTTTATCGTACAAACAAATCAAATTGGTTTTGTTATTTTGGCTATGACGTATGTACGTACGTACGTACGTACACACACTTGTAAAAATCTGTGTTTGTAAGTATGCATGCCTATCTGTCTGTTTGTCTGTCTGTTTCTGTTTATCTGCCTGTCTGCCTGCCTGTATGTATGTATGTATGTATGTATGTATGTATGTAATGAGTGTGAATGTGTGCATATGATAGTACAACAGTGTAGCAGAGGGCGCGTGATTGCTGTATTTTGCTTCTCAACTCAATAATATCACCTACACTAAATTTCCAATACGCTGCTTTTTGATTGGATGACGTACAATTGATTTCTGCTATCATTAAGAATAGTGTCCCGCAAGTTCGCTTTCAGTTACCATAGACTGTAGCGTCCTATATTATAGAAAGTCAACAAGATATACACATATAAAATATTTTTTTCTTCTCTTCCTGCAAGAATAGTAAAAAAATATTTAATCTAAAGTCAGCTGAAGTTCTTTTTTTTTTCCGAGTTGATATGGTTGCGGATAAACAGCAGAAAAGACTAAACCTCTTTATTCCGTCTAAACCACTTGCTTGTTGTAGGTGCTTAGGTACATTTTAGTGAACTCTTAAAGCATCTAGAACTGCTCGTCACTAGAATTTCTTGGCTAATTATCGTATTTCCATTGCAGGTATATGAAAATGAATGAACATACATCCATCCAGAGACACAACTTTTAAATGGCGCAGGCGTGGCTGTGTGGTAAGAATCTTCTTTTCAACCACATGGTTCCGGGTTCAGTCCCACTGCATGGCACTGTGAGTAAGTGTTTTCTGCTATAGCCTCGGGCCGACTAATGCCTTGTGAGTGGATTTGGTAGATGGAAACTGAAAGAAGCTCGTCGTATATATATATGTGTGTGTGTGTGTGTGTCTTTGTGTTTGTTCCCCAACCACTTGACAACCGATATTGATATGTTTATGTGACCGTAACTTAGCGGTTCGGCAAAAGAGACCGATACAATAAGTGCCAGGCTTTAAAAAAAGTAAGCCTTGTGGTCGATTTATTCGACTAAAACCCTTCAAGGCGGTACTCCAGCATGGCCGCAGTCAAATGACTGAAACAAGTAAAAGATACTCTCATACATACATGTAAAGCCCTACTTAAGGACACTAGTCTCTGATTTTGTTAAGCTGTACATTTTCTTTTAATCAGTGTATATGAAGGGTAAAGTTTTTGCCGCATAGTCTGTGTCATTACCAATGAAAATGATCCTCAAGACTTAGAGCATTATTATAGCACCATCGTAACGACTCTGTCCTGGAAAGTTAGCCCAGACATGTCTGCAATGTCCCAGAACACTATTACAGCATTATCCTAACACTACTACGCTTCTCACTTTGTCTAGACACATTTACTACACCCAAGGCCACGACTTCAACACAACCATAACAACACTATATCACCCACTCTGCCCCAACATATCCGGAACTTTAACGTGGTCGCTCGACCAGTTAGAGATAATAGTAAAATCACTCCTTCAAAATCACACGCACACACCTTCGACATCAAAAAGAGGAAGAATTCATTGAATAATATAATTAGGAGTATACTATGTTTGATAAAGGCTGATAGTCACGGTTGGAACGCTTTCGGTCATACATCTGCTCGATCAGGTTCGATTTGATGATAAACAGCAACCTCTACTGCAACACCATCCTGGGACATAGATCACCAGAGATAAGTGAGGAGGAATAGTAACTATCGAGCTGTGACCTCTACTGAGGCTTCTGCCAGAACCTACAGGCATACAAAACCAGATTAAACAGTTGGTAAAATAGTACAACACATCATACGATAAACCATGTCGAAATATGCAATGTGGTCCTGGATACAAGCAAAATTCTTCTGTGCTGACTGTATCGACCAATGATTTATGGAACTGAACAATACAATACTATAATAGTGATGATGATGATGATGATGATGATGATGATGACGATAAAAGATGGGCTACAGCAAATATTCTGATCAATACCATAGATTTGCTTGTCAGTCTTTGGACCTTAACCAGTTTAGCATGTCCCTTAATGGCTGACGATATGTGCACCTCTAATCACGAGCAGTAGTGGGGGAGCGTCATAGCCATGTGCTGAGAGGAATCCTTTGGGGTTTGAATAATTCACCTCTAGAAAGATGGGTGCTTCGTTCATCATCCTTAAACAACCCTAATTCAGGGATCTTTTGAGCGGGATGGGCTACTTACCCCCACCAGCAAGGTCATGCGCTGTTTATCTTGATATGAGATATGTCGCGCACATATAGTTGTGATGTATGTGCCTGGTGTACCCTTATAAGACGGGTGGTCATGATGGAGGTACTGGGCTTCGTATATTTTACCCCAGTGTCATTTTGACAACAACAACAACAACAACAACAACAACAACAACAACAACAACAACAACAATAATAATAATAATAATAATAATAATAATAATAATAATAATAATAATGATAATCGTTTCCAGTTTAGATACAATGGCCAGAAATTTGGAGGTAGTGGTTAATCGATATCATCACTCTCTTTATTTTATGCTTTATTTTATCGACTCTAAAAGGATGTTGACCCGGTGAGAAAAACAAAGTTGACCCGGTCAGAATTTGAACTCAGAACATAAAGAGCCGGGGAAAATACCACAAGGCATTTTGTCAGACACTTTAAGAATTCTGTCAATTCTCCGCCTGTGATACAGTATGAGGCACAAAAAACATCCGAGATTCATCGTTCTTGGCCGTTTAAAATACGGGAGGTTTTTCTGTTGCACTCTATATTGCTTTATTGCCACATGGGCACCAAATGATGCTACGAAACACGAAAATAATGGAGATTTTACATGGCGTAGAGAAAATGATACGTAATTATCTATGTTTAAATTATTCCAGATGGGCACACATATTAAGGGAGAAACGCAATCGACTGAATCAATTCATACATATATTATTGATCCAGACCATACTGAAATTTGCCTTTCATCCCTTTTGGGATCGCTGAAATAAGTACCAGTGAAATACTGGGGTCGATGTAATTGACTCATCCCCTCCCCAAAATGACTGCCCTTGTGGCAAAATTTGAAACCATTATTATTATTATTATTATAGTATTTTATTGTTCAGTTTCATAAGCTATTGGTCGATACTACGGCCTGCATTGAAGAAGTTGAACCTAGAATGAAAATGGGCATAAATAAAACCTATAAGAACTCTGGACTTATCAACTCAGTCGTTCCACTTGTGTACAGGACCCGTTGTTTTCTGTTGATGTACTACCACTCTCTACCACTTTCATCATCACCCGTACTACATAAACCACGTTTCCCCTCTGCAATTGCAACATAATTCCGCTTTCTGTTTGAGGCCTGCCATTCTCTAAATTTAAAGAGAAGAAAACCCCCATCAAATTATAAGCCAGTCATTACATTCACCCACTCTCCTGGTTGATACGTAAATCACCTCGCACTTAACACGTCTTCTTCCAACTCCAAGCAGATTAACAAGAAAAACGTCAATAAATAAAAATTCTGAAGTTGAATATCTGAAAGTAAAACTCTCCATAGGTGGTCAATAATTTCAATGTATTATGTACAACTAAAAACTAGAGCTATCAATAATTGTTATCGCTACCAATACTATCGTGTAGGAATGAAGGAGCTCGATCGTGGGTGCTCGATCTGCTAGAAATATCAGCCAATCTCCCTCGAATCATAACCCACTGTTTTGAATAAAATAGGGACAGGTTAGATAATATAATCTTCCTGCCTAACCTTAGGTAACAGATTAGTCTTTTTAGGGGTAGACCAGAATGTTATCGATCATAGGTTTGCTTGACCAGATTTGACCCAGGGTTAAACAATAACATCAGTGGCCACCAGTATCAGAAAAATGTTAAATTGCTAAGTATGTATCTGGTGACAGAATCGTTGGAGTATTTGATAGAAGATTTTGCCGTTATTTGTTCGCATTCTCTGAGCTTCAAAAGTTCAAAATCTCGCTGAGAATAACTCTACTCTTTATCCTTCTGGGGATAAAGTACCAGTCAAGTATTAGAGGTTCTAGTCTTCTCTCTGTTTTTTTTTATTCTGTCCGTCTGTTTGTCTGTCTTTGTCTGTGTCTCTCTTCCATTCCCTCTTTTTCAGAACCTGCTAAGTTTTCATCCATCTGGGGTCGATAAATGAAGTACCAGTCAAGTATTGGAGGATCTCGTCTCTGCTTCTTTTATTCTGTCCGTCTGTTTGTTTTTATTTGTGTTTGTCTCCCTTGCTCTCTCCTTCAGAATCTGCTAAGATGCGTCGTGAAAGACCGCTCCCTTATTCCAGAAATGGAAAAGGGCCTGAGCAAGGGGTTAATAAGCCCTTCTTGTACAAAAACAAAAATTCTACTGTAAACGTCAAAGGACAGTCTGGTGTGCAGAACAACATAGAACGATGACAATAGCATATTTAATGTGTGTGTATGCGTGTGTGCGTGCGTGTGTGTGTGTGTGTGTGTGTGTGTGTGTGTGTGTGTGTGCGTATGAAAGTATTTCTCTACATATGTGATCAATATTTGAATATATTTTATATTTCCTATTATGCTTATCGATATTTGAAGTATATATTGTTACTATGTATCTCTATAGAGTTTCCTCTTTTTATAACTCATTTTGCTTATAACTTATATCTAGTATTTTCTATGGCATTTGACTTATTAGTGCGAGAACGTATGGTGTTGTCTATGACTTTTGGAGGTACAACTACACTGGTGAAATTCATGCAGTTAATGTTCAGATTCTGCCGGTTAAGGGAACATAAAAAAGGATGGAATACCAGAAGGGAAGCAATTTTTTTTTATTTTAAAATTTGTTTTTGGATGATGGTTGGGTAAAGTGTTTAGGACATATCTACAGCAAATTTCGAAAGTGAGATGCAGTTGATATAACAAGCGGAAACGAACCGATGCATCAAGCAGAGCTGGACGGAAAAGACATACTATCTCCTTTGTCAGAATGGCAAAGGGTATTGTAGAACAAGCAGAAGAGACAAGAAGAAGAAACAGCACATCTTTGAGCCTGTGAGTATATAGATTATATAGCAGTGGTTGCAAAATGGCTTTGTTTCGAACGTGAGCCTTGTGTATTGGCGCTTAGCAACAGTACTACCCCATATATGTGAGTAGTATTCTTATGTACAATAGGTTGTTTGTATATGTGACAGGAGCATCCCTCTTCTAGTTACATGACGGCATTCTAATATGATCTTGAGTGTCTGTGTATGTAGCATCACTGCTCAGAGTATGTGAGCAGTTGTCTTGGTTTTTGGATGTTAGTATGTGTAGCAGAAACATTGTCTTAGTTGTGTGAGCAGTACACTGATTTGTTCTTAAGTGTTTGTATGTTTAACAACATTACTGTCCCAGATATATAAGCAGTACTCTAATATGGGTCTAGGACGTGTGTGTGTGTGTGTGTGTGTGTGTGTGTGTGTGTGTGTGTGTGTGTGTGTGTGTGTGTGTGTGTGTGTGTGTGTATGCTAGCGGCACTATTCTAGTTATACAAACCTTCTTAAAAGACTGAATACAAAGATGCAATTTAATATTTTTCTGTATATTTTGATATAAAGACAAATACAAACTATATATTAGATATTTGTACGTGACATGTTAATTAATCTCTCATATATTATGCGTAATGAAGTATGAAATATTGGTTTCAAATTTTGGCACAAGGCCAGCAATTTTGTGGAAAATTGTAAGTTGATTACATCGACCTCTGTGCTCAACTGGTATTTATTTTATCGACCCCGAAAGGATGAAAGACGCAGTCGACCGCTGAGGAATTTGAACTCAGAACGTAAAGACGTACAAAATACTAGTGTTCAGCATTTTGCCTGGTGCGCTAACGATTCTGCAAGCTCACAGCCTTGTCTTCTTTTTGACATTTCAAACAGGCGGCATCCGTCAGTATTTCTTTTTTATTTACGGAATAACCATCTGCAAGAAAAGACATCTTTTTACGTGGGAATGGTCTCGTGTTTAAGAAGATATGAACCCATCAAAATGTATCTATTGGAACTATCCGGGAAGCATTGTATTGATTTCGTTTCTTATGTGGATACAAATCACTTAGCAGATCGAGTACGTCGCGAGTCACAATTCATCATACTGGCTGAATGATTCATCGTCTTTATGTGTTCTCTCCTTCCCCACTAGATGAATCAGCCAGGGACTTATAAGTACAGTTGTAAAAAAAAAAAGGAGGGAAGGGTTATTGCGACAAAACAGCAAAACCTCACCCAGGATTGTCTGTAATTTTGCAGGAATCATAAAAAGTGGAGCTAGGAAAACTGGCTTAATGTCTTATTTAATGACTCAAGCGCCAATTAAACAATTAACATCTAATGCTCTTTCGTTCGTCGGCAATCAGATTCAAGTACAATTCCAGACATACACATGTAAGAATGAAGTAATGCCCTCTCATTTTATTATGGGGGTCATTTCTATAAAGGAAAGAACTTTTATTTGGATAATAGTTCAGCTTACGACCATAAACTGTAAAACCTATCAGAATGCTCTGAAGAAGTCGCTTACACATAAAGTCATTCATAATTACAATACATTCCAAAAGAATGCGCACTCTGCTATACTGTAAGACTGGATTTGAGCTAATGATATTACACTACTGATACACATGGAAAATGTATTGGATCGTTTCTAAAACAAAATTGTAGCTTTATAATGATTAATTAATTTCAAATTAAAAAGATAAGATACTGCAGGATTGTTCCCTAGTGATAAACCCAGATTACAGTATCAATTTGATCAAAAAGCAAGCTTGACTGTATCAGCAATGTTTGGTGGTAAAGCGGTATCAAATTGATATCATATCAAGTATTGAAAAGTTTAACATTGATATCTGTACTTTTGCAAACAATATCTTTATTTCTCTCTCTTTTTTTCTTTTCCTAAATACGTATTTCAAAGAATTTCCTAAATCTATTTCAGCCCCTTATATGAAATTTGACAGATTAATTTTCAGCTTAACTGTTTAATTTGTAATAAAATGCATTCGTTTATATATATATATATATATATATATATATATATATATATATATGAATATATATATATGTGTATGTGTGTATGTATGTAGATATGTATATATATATATATATATATATATATATATATATATATATATATATATATATATATATATATATATATATATATATATATATATATATATATATATATAATTATTATGCCAAATCTTATTTTTGCCGGTGCTTGCAAACTTTTGACCGAGACTGTATGACGTTACGCTAATGTGATATGGAATGTTTGTGTGTGAAGCAGCACTGTTCCATGTTTGTGAGCAATATTCTAATGTCGGTGTAAGGTGTTTCTGAGTGCAGCAGATATGAGAGTATACTTCAATGTGGGTCCAGGATGTTTGTTACAGAAATAACATTGTCCGAGACATGTTGAGCATTACTTCCACAGACCTCTGTTGATGGCCTGCAATTTATTACCGTATTATATATATATATATATATATGTGTGTGTGTGTGTGTGTGTGTGTGTGTGTGTGTGTGTGTGTGTGTGTGTATATATGTACGTATATATATACATATATATATATATATATATATATATATATATATATATATATACACACACACGCACGCACACATATACAGGGAGCGATGGGTAAATTGTCACCATTTTATATTTTTTATTTCGCGCAGGCGCATTGTTTGTCTTTTTATTTATTTTGTCGACTACACAGTATAGCAGGGTCAGTTGGGTACCGTCTGTGAGAAAAACAGTACCATGACGGCAATTCACTCAGCCAGAAATTTGGAAACGACATGCTGTACTTCTTGGCATTCGCACCGGAAGCTCCAATATAAACATTTCAGAGTTCTTTGGGTGTCAAGCTGAGGACAGTCCAATCTGAGGACATGTACTCAGAGTGATAAAAATCAAACATCCACTTAATAACATTATGCTTGGAGTGATCACTAGTGAAGGCGACGTTATGCAACCATTCATCTTCTCACACGGCCTCAGACTCAACACGGAGACCTACATCAAGTGCCTGGACGAGGTAGTGCTGCCCTGGGTCAAGAGAGTGGCTGCTGGAAGACCCTATGTCAGGAGAACCCAGTCATGGCTGTCAGACAATCCCTGCGATCACATCACCCCTAACATCTGGCCACCAAACTCCCCAGACTGCAGTTGAGCGAGAGACCAAAGATGTAATTCCAAAGAGGAACAGAAGGCAAGGATTATGGCAGCATTCACCAACTTCAACAAGGAGACTGTCCTGAAGAGTTGCAGGAGATTCCGAAGTCATCTGGAGACCGTGGTTGAAGCCAATGGCGATGTTTTTGAATAAATTTACTCTTTAGTTTTTCAAGATATTTTAACGTAATTTTGGTAAATATACCTATTAAAATGAGATGTCAGTGTTATTTTCATTTTTGCGTAATTTAGACGACAATTTATTTGCCGCACCCTGCATATATATATATATATATATATATATATATATATATATATATATATGACACAGACAACCCTTGGATACGACATCAGCCTAATATAGGTTGGGTAAATAAGGCGACGAGCTGGCAGAATAGTTAGCACGCCTGGCAAAATACTTAGCGGCATTTCGTCCATCCTTAAGTTCTGAGTTCAAATTCCGCCAAGGTTGACTTTGCCTTTCATCATTTCGGAGTCGATAAAATAAGTACTAGTTGAGCACTGGGATCGATGTAATCGACTAGTACCTCTACCATAGGCAGGGAACCTATTTCTAATTATAATTTGATGAACTAAGGTAATATATAATATGGTGTTCTTTGTAGAGGCTCAACTAGGTACCTAAACGCGTTTGATCCTATAAGGTACGTGTATGTTCATAATTAAGTTAGCTATTCATTTAGACTTAATAAAATCAGTATAGAAGCAGTAATAGAATAACAGAAGGATTGGAGGACGAGTTCGTTTCGTTTGGGATAGAATATCGGAACATATGGTTCTCTTTTTAACTACACAAACACAAATACATACTCACATACAAACACAAACACATACGTTTATTATTGCGTGTGCATATATGTATGTATGAGTGTGTGTGCGCGTGTGTGTCTGTGCGTACGTGTGTGTGAGTGCGTGTGTGCATGGGTGTGTATACGTGCGCGCACGCGTGCACACACACACACACACACACATATATATATGTTTACACGTGTGCATAGAGACACATTTATAGGAATATTTATAGGAATGTGTATGTGTTCATATATATATATATATATATATATATATATATATATATATATATATATATATATAGATAGATAGATAGATAGATAGATAGATAGATAGATATGTATATATATATATATATATATATATATATATAAAGAGAGAGAGAGAGAGAGAGAGAAAGAGAGAGAGAGGGAGAGAGAGAGAGGAGAGAGAGAGATAGATAGATAGATATTTATGTAAATATATATATATATATATATATATATATATATATATACATACACACGCGCACGCACACACACCTACATATGTATAAATATGTAGGGGAGAGAAAGAGAGAGAGAGGGAGAGAGAGGGAGAGAGAGGGAGAGAGATCATTGGCTGTTTATGTCAGTTATTTATAAGAGAATGTCTTTGCTATCTATATCTGCAAAGCATTGTTCAACACTGTTTACCTCTCTCCTAGATACAGCTGTTTATCTTCATTACTTAAAAGTTATCATAGTTCCTACATTAGTTACGTTAGCACACATAACTGCACTATTTATATATGCGGTAGGATCTAAATTCACCGCTCTGCATCCTAACAAGCAACTCATCATTAGTTGTGTGCTGCCGCCACTGATACCCCGTGAAGAGGTGAGTAGCACCATAGTACCTGTTTATTGCTTGGATCACCGAGCCAGTAAAAATGATGAATTATTTTGACCACGGCTATAAGTGGATAAGGTATTATTTGCCCGCCAGTTTTCAATTCGTAATGTTCTGAGCTCGAACCACGCCGAAGTCAAATTTACTTTTCATCCTTTTGTGATCAAGAAAATAAAGTACCAGTCACGTACCGAAGCTAATGATATGGACTCTTTCACCTTAAAATTTCTAGCCTTGTACCTAAAACACAAGACATTACATGCCTACGACTTGCAAAGGTGCGTGGCGCAGTTGTTACTGTGTTCGGCTCACAAATCATGCAGCCGTGGGTTCAATTCCTGGGCCGGGTGGCTTGTTGTGTTCTTGAACAATGCACTTCATTTCACGTTATTCTAGTGTGCTCAGCTGACTGCTATTATACTTCTCTCTCGCTCTCACTCCTCTCTGTCTTTCCAAACATCACATTCTAAACGTTTCACAAGGTCAGAATGTGCGATGGCTGTGAAGGTGTTTATGTCTGCTCATAACAACGTACTTATCCAAAACATCTAACGAAAGTATTGTACATATGGAGGTGCGCGGCTTAGTGGTTAGAGTGTTGGACTCATGACTGTAAGATTGCGGTTTCAATTACTGGACCGAACGGTGCTTTGTGTTCTTGAGCAAAACACTTCATTTTCACGTTGCACCAGTCCACTCAGTTGACAAAAACTAGCGTCCTGTCCAGGTGGTGATGGGGAATATATACCCCACAGAAACTGGAAAACCGGCCCTGAGTCTATATGACTGAAAAAGATCCTTGTCCTTTTCTTCTTATTGTACATGTTACCAAGCCATACTCGCTCCTGAGTGACGGCTGTCGTACTGCCTACCAACTGAGAGAACTTGAGGACAAATCCACTGCAAGTATTTCGTTTTGTAATTCAGAACATTTCCTTCTGCATCTTACAGTGCCTCTGTTCAACTATTTGTTTGGAACTGGTCCCGGATCTGATGAGAGAACATTAGATAAGACAGGCAGAGATGCTGTTTGTTGTTTGTCTGTACCCTCAAAACATTGATCGAATAGGTCTATGATGAAAGGTAGTCCAAGAGTGACCATCCTGTCGTTTGAGGGAATTGAAGATGTGCTTTCCTTATTTAATTGGTTACAGGTCGTTTATTGAATTTTGGCTGCTATTTTAGCAGTTTGCCTCGTTGCCTTGAGATAGGGAGGCAGTTCAATTGTGACCATCTTAAACATTTTTATGCGTCCCAAGGATCACACTTACCACTGTGTCCTTTTTTAATGGAGATGATGGAGTATGAATTGAAATCTGACTATTGTTTCTAACATCGGTGAGTTATTGTATCAATCAGCTGTAGTGGAGCCTATAGCATTGCGATATTGTAGCTGCCTAATGTGTTGGTGGTGTATTGTAGGGGCCTATTGTGTTGGGGGAAGTATAGTTGGAGCCTATAGTACTTAGCTACTATAGGTACTTAATGTGTTGGTGATGTATAGTAGGAACCTATACTGTTTATAGTGTACTATAGGCGCCTATTGTGTTGGGGAAGTATAGTTGGAGCCTATAGTACTTAGCTACTATAGGTGCTTAATGTGTTGGTGATGTATAGTAGGAACCTATACTGTTTGTAGTGTACTATAGGTGCCTATTGTGTTGGGGGAGTATAATTGGAGCCTATACAGTCAGTGGTATATTATAGGTGTTGTTGTTTAGCCATAAATAAGCGCTGACCGAGCAGAGGTATAATGAAAAATATTCTAATCGTGACCATTACGCATTTTTCGTACGCAAAGAAGATTTGGCTGTTATTTGTAGCAGGTTCCCCTCTCTTCCCTCCCCTCCCTGTTGACTCGTTATTGTAGAAGTTGGTAGTGTCGGTAACATATATATATGTATATATATATATATATATATATATATATATATATATATATATATATATATATATATATATATATATATATATATATATATATATATATATAATATATGTGTGTGTGTGTGTGTGCTTGTGTGTGTGTACTACACACGCACACATACATATGTAATTATAAAAGGTATGTGAGGAGTTTACACCTATGTCTATATAGAACCACAATTAATACGATGTGTTAGTAAAGGTGTTACGTGTTTGCTTTAGAAATATCAGTTACAAATCCACAGCAAAATACTAATTATACCATGGCAATTTGTGAAAACAGCCATGTGAAACTGTATACGGTCTATAGAAACGGTTACTCGAGAAAGCAACAGCCAACCCCAGAACATCCTGCTGAGGATGTGAATATTATATTTATCGTTATTTATATTATGTTATATTTATATCTAAATTATATTATACTATATTATATTATAATATTATTATATTATTTTTATATACACACTCACACAGATTTTACGTTCGTGTTGTCGTTAAGGGCTGGCGAACGCGTACATAAACCCGCACACATAGATATGATCTGTGCGTGTATCACACACTCCTGTACAGTCAATGTGCTTATGTAAAAGCTTACAAACGTCTGTTTGTGTGTGCATATGTGTGTGTGTGTGTGCGTGCGCGTGCGTATGCATATATTAATATATATGTGGCAGACGGAATATACTCACCACGCCTAAAGTTTTGGGCAACCATCGTTGTGTAGCCGCAACATATCCAATGTGGAGTTGAAAGGTGCTAGTGATAAAACTGAAGGCGTGGCTGGGTACACCTGGTTAAAACATAATATATATACCGACAGAATATACACAATTCGGTGATCTTTCGTTTTATGTACGTATAACTGGTGGATTGATAATGAAAGCAAACCGATCTTTGAAAGAGCAAAAACAAGCTTGAGTATCCCGAGTAAATGCTAGCTTTCTTTATCAACCCCACCACAGTTAAATATAACTTAAAACCAAAGATCGCCTTTATATATATATATATATATATATATATATATACGCACACACACGTACACAGCAACGCACATATACACAACATACACATACACACAAACACACACGCACGCACAAAAACATACACATACACACACGCGCACGTACAAAATACACACACACACGCACACGTACCCAACACCTACAACCCCACAAAAACACACACATGAACACACACATACTCAAAAACTGCCTGCTGACCCTCCACTCACCTGTCCATAAGCACCCACTAACTATTCCTGCTACTAATTCCTTCCACTACGTCACACACACACACACACACACAAATACACATACACACTAACAGATAAACCACCAAACCATGCACACACACACACGCACGCACACATACATACGCACACACACGTTCTGTAATCACACACACACACGCAGACTCTCGCGCACGCACAGATATTCACCTCCGTTTTTCACTCTCCTGTCTTAGAAAGAACTTTTCCCCCACCACCTCCTCTTCCGGTCCTTTCACAATGTAACCTCGTGGGCATCGGTGCCATTTTCCTCTTCCTCCGTTTTTCCATTCTCCGAACTTTCTGTCTTTCCGACGAAGGGCTCCGCCCAAAACGTCATACTCTTTCTCCTTCCTTTCCCGAGCGTCCAATAACACTATCCGTATCACATCCTCACTTTGTTGTTTTTTTGTTATTGTTCTTTGTGTTTTTTTGAACCTATATATATATATATATATATATATATATATATATATATATATATATATATCCTTCTTTTACCTTTCCTTTACTTGTCTCATTTATTAGACTATGGCCATGCTGGGGTAGCGCCTTGAATTTTTAGTCGAGTGACTTGTACTTCTTTTGTAAGACTGGTACTTATTCTATCGACCTATTTTGCCGAACAGCTAAGTTTCGGGGACGCAAACACACCAACACCGGTTGTCAAACGGTGGTGGTAGAGACAAACACAAATACACACACATACATACATACATACATACACTCTTTTCATTTGTCTCAGTCATTTGACTGCGGCCATGCTGGAGCACCGCCTTTAGTCGAGAAAATCGAGCCCAGGACTTACTCTTTGTAAGCCTAGTACTTATTCCATCGGTCACTTTTTGCCGAACCGCTAATGTTACGGGGACGTAAACACACCAGCATCTGTTGTCAAGCGATGGTGGGGGAACAAACACAGACACACAAACACACATATATATACATATACATGTATACGACGGGTGTCTTTCTGTTTCCGTCTACCAAATCCACTCACAAGGCTTTGGTCGGCCCGAGGCACTTGCCCGAAGTGCTAGGCAGTGGGACTGAACCCCGAACCATGTGGTTGGTAAGCAAGCTACTTACCACACAGTCACTCCTGCGGGAGAGAGAGAGGAGGAGGAGAGAGAGAGAGAGAAAGAGAGAGAGACACACACACATACATATATATTTTACATAGACGCATAAACATATGCACACGCAAGCACCCCCCCACACACACACAGGTGCCACGCGCTTGCGCATATTGCTTCAAAATCTTTTAGGACATTTAGCAATTAAAATGAGGAATCTGTAATAATTCTAAATTTTGGTACATGGCCAGTAATTTTGAGTGGATGTGTAAGACGACTACATCGACCACTGTGCTCAGATGATACTTATTTTATCGACCATAAAAGGATGAAAGGTAAAGTCAACCTCGGCGATAATTTAATAAATGACTTTTAAGCATTGTCGTTTCGCTTACTCGCGATCCCCAAGTCTATTTTTGTAATTTCCTGGTTTCTTTTGATTTCATTATCAATTCTAGTTATGTGTACCGAAACGAAACATTGACACAATTCCACGGGCTGCTTCCAGTTTCCGTCAACCAAATTCACTCAAAAGAAGACACCTGCCCAAGGTGCCACACAGTGAGACTGAACCCGTAGCTATGCGGTTGGAAAACAAAGTTCTCACCACACAGCGACGTCAGTGCCTATGTGTTAATTTATATATAAACACACATATATAAACATGTATATGCGAGTATGTATTATGTGTGTATATATACATACATACATACATATATAACGTAAAGACCACTGTCGGTCACAAATGACCATCGGATTGCACTAGAACGTTCCCCTCCGTGGCACAAATCCAGGCAAGGCTGTTTGTGCAACACCAACAGTCATCTATGCATACCTATTCACGCCACCGTTGTTGTCCAAGGGAAAGACCAAAGGGCGATACAGTTTGGCACCAGTGATGTCGCAACTCATTTCTACAGCTGAGTGAACACAGCTCGGTCCGGGAATCGAACTCACAACCTCACGATTGTAAACCCAATGCTCTAACTCCTGACCCATGCGACTTCATACACAAACACACGATTTAGTCTATATATAATGGTATCACGTATGTGTGGATGCAATTAAGCGAAAAATGATTCATTATTCAACATGGTGAAGTAAAGTGGAATAACCTTTATCTAAAGCTGCGTATGAGCGATCAGCTATTCAAGTTTCACGTTCCCGCTTCATCAGGTGAAGCCGGACGTAAAAATTCAGTAGCGACTCGCTCATGCTTTGGAAAAAATTTATATATCCATCTGTTCACATGTATGTATGTGTATGTATGTATGTGTATGTATGTCTGTGTGCGCGTGTGTTTGGTTGTGTGAGTATTAATATCGAACAGTGCAAATAAGTGCTCAACACTTCGTTGGTGGATAAATATACTTTGTTCGTGGCGTTCGTCTCCATCTTGGTTAAAAACAAGATGGAGACGATCACCAACGTCCTGTCTGGCAGACTTGAATATTTGTTGAGAGATATCTCGCTCAGCATGAAACCAATGATAGTCTGGTTATTTCACCATTAAAGTATGTGTATATTTGTGTGTGTGCGTGTGTGTATGTGTGTGTGTATGCGTGTGTATTATATCTATATATATATATACATATACACACACATATATAAATATATATAAATATATATGTATATATTCCTGTTTTGACACCACATTTCCTGCTTAACACAAACTTTTAACCCTATTTTTTAAACCTAACAAAACTCTCAACTCTCATGCATCCTTATTTTCCTACCAGTTTATACATGAACTACTATTGAACTACAAAAGCTCAAAGACAATATAATGTATGGGTATATTTATTTTTTTTTTATATATTATTGTTTTATATATTATTTTCTTCATTTTGTACTTCTTTGTAAAAAAACATTTTCATTCTCCTTCTTCTTGATAATTTGCTTTTCGCAATGAAAACCGGTTAGAAGAATTTTTTATTAAAATATGCTTCCAGTTTAGCATTCTGGCTTTTTTTCATTTTCCTATTATTTCTCCACGTGCGGTTAACACAACCCCACTATTTACTGACTTGTACATATATATATATATATATATATATATATATATATGCATGAATGTATGTATGCATGTAACTATGTACGCATGCATGTATGTATGCATGTATGTATGCATGTATGTATGTATGTATGTATGTATACACACATCTGCAGGCGCGTTTGCATATACGCGCGTGCGTACATATCTGAATGTGTATATGTATCTATTTGCCAGTCTCTCTCTCTGTATATGTGCATGTGTGTATGTGTTGTGTGTGTGTTTCTGTGTGTTTCTGTGTGTGTGTGTGTGTGTGTGTGTGTGTGTGTGTGTGTGTGTGTGTGTGCGTGCGTGCGTGCGTGCGTGTGTGTGTGTGTGTGTGTGTGTGAACCCAGCAAATTACTTTCTGTCATATCAGAAAATTTTGCCTTAATACTAAGTAAAACTTTCATGAATGAAGAACAGCCAAATCTGTCTTCACATGTGTGGTCGGTGAATCAATACGTTAATGTTTTCAGTACTACTGACTATTATAACCAGCAATGTCTGAAATAGATACTACTATTTAACTATGTGTGTGAATGAATATCTCGCCATATCTAATCAATATTCGAATCGTTTGTGGTACTAACTATTATTATAACCAGCAATGTCTGAAAGATGTGGTGCTGCTGTTATGTCTATGTGTGTGTAAAAGTATTTCTCCCTGTATGTGGTCGATATTTGAATATACTTTTGTTTTTGTTTTGTTTTTTTACTACTAACTATTGCTGCCGACTAGTGTCTGAAAGATGCTGTATTGGTAGCCTAACTAGATTAATACGAATGTATTTTTCACAGCATGATTGATCGACCTGCAAGAATTAGAAGCCAACTCTCCTTCAAATCACAACCTATTGACTTTGAAAAACGTTCATATTAAATTATTACTGCATGTTTACAATTCGAGTTCTTTTCGAGTCTAGATCTGCTTAATTAGAGCCAAGCTTTTGTTAAGCAACAAAGGTGTCATAATCATTAGTACCGGAAATAAATTGTGATTAGTTTGTAAATATGTGTGCGATATAAGTGTAGTTTTGTTGCATTTTGTTTTTATATAATGCATATTATACTTAGAATAAATAAAAGAAAAAAAACGGCCACATCCATTTGCTTAATAGCCAAAGACTTTGATAAGGCATACATATACAAGTAGACACCAGCGAATTTGTTTCCTCATAACTTTCAGAAATATTAGTACTTTTTAATGAGTTTTTCGACAAATGTCTTTCAGATGGTGTAAACTCTGATTATCGCAAAATTTAATGTGAAAAAGAAAAAAAAAAATGAAGGGGGCTCACACATACATACTGACAAACAGTACTTCTTTGCAGATATTTATGTAATGTGTCAGTATATGTGTGTGCGTCCACTAACTTTTTTTCACATTAAGTTTCGATATAATCGTAATCTACACCATCTGAAAGGTAGTCGTAGAAAATTTTCATTGAAAGATACCGATGTTTCCGAAAGTTATGAGGAAGCAAGATAGGGGCGGGTGCACTTGTATATATATATGCCGTTTGATAAAAAGGTAACGTGAAAAAATTTAAAAAAACATAATAAAACGGGGAAAATATTCTTGATTACAAGATATTCAAAGATAGTGATATGAGGTGTGTGTTTGTATGGCGCGGAGGTAACTTCTCCAATTACAGGCCGCCATAAATTGGTAAGCTTAATGGAATCTATGTTCAGCGACTGTAGGCTGTTTGGTGAAGAATAGTAAACGGTGAGAGATTTCTGGATGGATGTAGTTTGGAGAAGAAAAGTGCTGGATGAAGTATTTAGAAAAGGTAAGACACTATAGAAATGGTAGAAGGACAAAGTCAGAAGACAAGTAACTACACGCACACATGCATGCATCCACGCACACACACGCACACAGCACACACACACATACATTTATATAGACATACACATATACATACATACATTTTATATATATATATATTCTCCTCCATATATATATATATATATATATATATATATATATACACATATTATATTATATACACGCACACACGGCTAAGTGAAATAACGAACCTCTTAGATACTCGACATGTGACAGAAAATGTCAGGTGTGTCATAATTCTAGGGAAAACATTATAGACATCATTAATAGTATGAGCCACATTTCATCAGTATCCCACTTTCCAATGTGGCATTACTAAAGCAGTACAGAACGCCATCTTTAGGATGCACTCTTCTGAGTCAACTATGAAAATAATCATACTACCTGGGTATACTTACCGTATTTTCGGGCATACAATTCGACATAGTATATAGTGTAATCATGCAGTGTAAACATTCAAACGTAGTCACTATCTTTCCAAATCCTACTGCATTTCACGAGGAACTTTTGGCCTCTGAAGTCTTCTTGGTGCATGAGTCGACCTATCTTTTCTGGGAGTAAATTCTTATCTGAATGATTCGATTTGTATGCCGGAAAATACCGTGCCCATCCACGGCGACAGAAGCAATAATAATCGCACTAAAATCTCCACCAAATGCAAACACAAGTGTATAGTCTGAACGGTAGAAAGAGAAAAACAAGCACAGATTGTTATATTGCATCTCATATGCATATCTGTGTTTGCTGTATGGTTTCAGTTCCACGGAGACATAGAATAGGCACAACATAGTTATGGGATAGGCCGAGACATCAAGTCGAGACGTCAAATCAAGACGTCAGATCAACTACACGTTAAAAACTAGATTAATACATCCAACAATACCACCTGGGACAGCAAACAAAAATGAATATGAATTATTCTGCTAGATCAACATTTTAATGTATCTGAAGAACCTACCGAAAGTCAGGGAAGAACTGGGGTTAAATTTACAGTTATTTGGGAGTTTGAATTTTCTATAAATATATTTTATATATCCAAATTTCATCTTGTAATCATTGTTAGATTTGGTTGATGTCGCTAAAGTTTACGTAAACAGTCTTTAAATTTAGAAGTTTTCATTTAAAAAAAAAAACATTTTCTAAGAAGTGTTCTCCAAATTTAATCTATACGCACCATAATAATATTGTGTAAGATTCATTTATATATTTAGCATCTAGCGGTACACATATGTTGATGTGTAAATACCAACAATAGATGCTACTTCTCAGCTAGGAATCTACTCCTTCTTTATGTGAGAAATATAAAGAATATACAATCACCCCACCTACACACGCACACATATACACATATAAACATGTGTGTGTGTGTGTGTGTGTGTGTGTGTATTTTCATGTGTGTTCCTAAGGTTAGTTACATCAAGAAGCAGAGTATGTTAACATATTTCATTTGGTGACTAGATTACAGAGTTAATTATACTCACTAATTGGGAACACGTTCAGTTAGAACCGAAACAGAAATAAATACATTCCTTAAACTAGTCACTAGGTAATATATATACATACATATATAGATTAGTTACAGGATTCGTTAGAACTAGGCACATCAACACGTAGAACGCCAAGGCTGGCTAGGTACCATATATACACACACGATCATACAAGCATACATATGTACACACACACACATACATATATACATACGTACATACATGCTTACATACATATATATATACATTCTCCTCCGCATTACAAATTTAATTTGTTTCCGCGGGAAGAGCCATTCTAACAATGCGTCCTGCCCTAACTCTTCTAGTTTTAGAATAGTGGCAGCTGATGAAGGAAATGTTCTCTATGTGGCCTGTGTGTTTTCTGTACTCTGTTTATGTTCTGTTTTTCATTTTGTCCACGTTTTTTTGTGACGTCCTGTACCCAGATATGCATCTATATATACATGTAGATATATACATGTACGTATATATGCATATACTCACATATTATTTGTATTATATATATATATATTTATATGCATATTAATAAATTTCAGGGTAGCAAAAAAATTTAGAAATTCTTTTTGCTACCAGTGGTCTAGCGAGAAGAAAAACTAGTCAATAGACTATATATTATTCATATAGATACATACTGTGTACATTTAAACACATAAGAGATGTCCATAATAGGACATCTAACTCGCTGGAAGAAAATCGGCATTTCTTGTATTTGCTGCCGATAAGAAAACCGCACTTGCACGGTAGATATGAAAAATTATAACATATAAGCACGAGGCATGTTCTCTGTATTGCCTCGTGTTTATATTTTAACCTTGGCTTTCCTGCTGATGATAGCTGGTCTATCAAATTATTTTATTTTGCTGAAAATAGCTTGAAACCATGGTACAGGAAATAGATGGTAAATGTTTTTATTTTTCATTCCCTTTCGAAATTATCCCTAATTGTGGTTCGGAGTTTGACTGCTCCTTCTAGCGGGTTAGATGTCCTATTATGGACATCTCTTATGTGTTCAAATGTACACTGTATGTGTTCATATATATATATATATATATATATATATATATATATATATATATATATATATATACATACATATATATACTGTTTGGTACCCATATACAAACGGTTCTCTAAACGAACAAATCAATAACGAACAAATCAATAACGAACAAATTTGTCGAAAGAAATTCAACTTGCGTAAGTGGCTGAAATTTGATCAACAAACCACGAATAGACTACGCGACAGTTTGAGTTACTGGGAGCTCTTTCGCTTAGCGAGCTGAATTTTAAACAACAAATCTCAGTTAGACTATACACTCATAAAGAAGATTAAATTTGGTCAACGAGCTGAAATTTGCACAATAAGCCAGGTGTACACTACGGACGCATATAAGTGGTTGAGAGTGGATGCACAAAGTGTTCTTTAACACCCATGTACACATTTCAAGAAAGTTGTCAATTTTCATATTTTATATAGAAATTAATATTTCTCATAGTTTTTGGATAAGAACGTAACTATAGATCGCCAGAAACCAGACACACACACATACAAAGTTACCCACATGCATTTTCTCTTTTCATATCTCCTTTCCTTTCTTCTCATTCCTGGAATTTCTTCTTGTATCCGACGAAGGACTATATCCGAAATGTCATACTTTCACTCTATAACATTTACTCCATAATTCTTTTCATTCTTTGAGCCTAATAACATTAAAAGTGAAAGTCTCATGGACTTTTGTTCCTTTTTGCGTTCTATCTCGCTTGTTTTTTTTTTTTGTAATTGACTTCTTCTGTATATGTGTGTGTGTGTGTGTGTGTGTGTGTGTGTGTGTGTGTGTGTGTGTGTGTGTATGATTTTGTTATAAGGATTCATGAGAATTAATGCACATCAAATCGTCTCCGCCCCCACCCACATGCACACACGTATGTATTTATGCAATTGTTATTAATGGATGAACAAATAAAATAGCATTTCAAGCCTTCGCGCGAAGTTCGGGTGTGGCTTGGAACGGATCATATATGTGTTCTAAGTAAGTACTCATGTATCGAACAATTTGGTTAACGAATAGGACTCTGAAACGGATTATGTCTGTATATAGAGACCCCGTTGTACACACACACACACACACACACACACACACACACACACACACACACACAAATACACAGACACACACACGTACACACATATATATTTCTGTGTGTGATTGTAAGAACAAAGTTTAGAGAAACAAAATAGACATTATTTCAGAATGTACACAAAATTCTATTCTTTATATGCTTTTGTTTTCTGGCGAATTTCATTTCAATTAGTTCACAATCTGTCCACAAAAAACAGCTAACTCCTTAAACCAAACAACTTATATTTTATACCTGTCCTTTACGGAGCAGTTTTGTTAAGCACAAAAGTGTCGAGGAGAGCCCAGCGACAATAGATACCTTAAAAACAGGGGTGGGGAGGACAATTTGTTTTGTTGCTTCTTTAACAACCTGTAGTATGAAAATCTCTGACCCAAATTTATTTAGCCACCATGATTTGGCGGCTCACTATAATTAGGTAACTACGGATCTATTTTAAAACGGGGGCCACATTTTTCATTAATGTTTTACGTAGTGTTTTTGGTACCGAAAGACTTTCAAACTTCGTATACTTATCTATTTTGTGTTATAGAACAGAAAAATATTTTTGTATTCGAATTTATTTCATGTAAAAAATTGTCTTATTTCGATAATTTCAACCAATCACTGACAAGTATTCAGTTGTTTACATTTACTCCTTTGCTGATTAAGCGATGTAAAGCGTATTTAATCTCCATACCTTCGTTTTATTTGCTTTTTTCATTTTAAATTTGCTTTAACCCTAACCCTAACCCTAACCTTAGGGTTAGGGTTAGGGTTAATTGTTTCAGAATCGTTTGTTTATGTAGTCGGCACTTAATGTATATCGGCTGAATGGACGTCAGTGATTGGTTGAAATTACAGAACTACGACAACTTTCACATGGAATAACTTAGGGATTTCTTTTTTTTTTAAGAAGACTAAGAGAAAAAGATGTTTTATATGACACATTCTACCAGTGTTCCAAGTTTCAAAGTGTTTCGTTAATGAAAAATGTGGCCCCCGTTTTAAAAAAGATCCGGTAACTACATATATGCGGGCAGATTTTCACCAACCAAACGTCATAAATGTAATATGTATACTGTTTACAGTAATAACGATAGTTATCTGCGCGCATATGCTTTTTGTACGGGACATACATATATAAACATAGGTACTTGTATTTTCTTGAACAAACATACTTAGATATAGAGAATCACACTCTTAACTGTGCCGAGACATACGTACATATACATACATGCATACCACACACACACACATACATACATACATACATACATACATACATACATACATACATACGGACGTACAGAAGCTTCCAAATACCACTAGTGGCATACTCGGGTACATATCTGTACTCACCTACACAGAACACACATACATACAAATACACATATATAAATACCAATATATTTTTACTTTTAATCGGCAGATGTTACAAAGTGACTCAAGGGACGATTGCTTCGTGCATGGCACTTATCAAATGTATTTAACCTACATACCGATATGTGTGTGTGTGTGTGTATTTCGTCACGCACTCATGTCCCCACTACACACGTGTATATATATATATATATATTCATATGCTCCTATCTATCTATCTATCTATCTATCTATCTATCTATCTATCTATCTGTGTGTGTACGTACGTACGTATGTATGTATGTATGTATGTATGTATCTATCTATCTATCTATACATACATACATACATACATACATACATACATACATGCATGCATACATACATGCTTACATACATACATACAAATATGTATGTGTATATATGTGTGTATATGTAGATAGATCAATAGACGGATGGATAAAGATATGTATATCAATGCACAACCAAATATATAGATATACAAATTCATATTAAGGTGTATCTTGGGTTAGAAGGGCGAAGTCGTAATAAAGGACCCAATTATACACAGTAACTAGTATCAAGCTCGGTGAACAGAAATTTAATAGGAGTAGTGAGAAGATTTATATATAACAATGTCCCAAGATATATTTACCACTACGTCCCAAGAAATATTTACCACTATGTTATGTTACATCTGGGTGTACCTTAAAGGTCTATAGTGTCTGAAGGAGTTTACTGTGTGTGTAGGTTATTTTTCTCGAGGTGTCTTAGGCGCATTTCTATACTTTTAATTACATAAAGGTTACAGAGTTTGTTATTACGCAAATTCGGATATGCCTTAGCAAATGTGCCCCATCTTAAGTTGAATAGGATGTTTCTGGTTTTTAGATACCTGATGTAATTCGATAATAATGTCCATTTCGTCTAATTCTATTTCGAAACGTGTACTTGAATTCGTAGTAGCGTATATTAAAGGGATTACAGGTCAGGACTATATATGATGTAGATATATGATGGATTTGTACGGGTCATTTATAAATTAATATTTCATTAGGCAACTGGATTTAAGTGGGCATGTTTTCGAGTTGTGAGAGCTGAAACTGCATGTACGTACGTATGTACGTACATGCATACATACATACAGACATACATGCTCGAAATGCAAGAGTAGAAAAATACATATTTTTATATATATATATATATATATATATATATATATATATATATATATATATATATATATATATATATATATATATATATATATATATATATATATATATATATATATATATATATATATATATATATATATGTATATATATATATATATATATATATGTATATATATATATATATATATATATATATTATATGATTGAACGTCACGCATCCTCTTACAAGTAAGTTTTATCTTAATAATTCAGATGCGCACTCTATTCGATCTTTTTACTGTGTCGTTTTTCTCTCTTTCTCTCTCTTATTCTTTTACCACCTCTTCTCCCACTATTCAATCCTATTACTCTGTCACTCTCTCTCCCTCACTCCACCTCCCTTGCTCACGTAGCTCCCACGTGACCATCGCCCATCTTTCTTTCTCCTAACTTGTGTTTCTTTCTCTTCGTTGTAGCTGGAACAAGGAAGACGTGTTTTTGTCTGTCTCCTGTCCAAGCTTGATTTACGCGTTCGCCACCACAACCTCGTTTAGGCTTAACAGCCCTTCCTCTTAGTTATGACTGTCCTGTTTGTGTTACCAATTTTGGCCCACCGCAAAATCCCAAATTTTATTTAATTTTCGTTACGGGAGAAACTGTTTTATCAAAAGCGTATTTGTTGTTAAATGCTCGAAATTCGAAAGTAGAAAAATAACCAACAACTGATGGAGGGTCGTTCTTTATGTTGTTTGTCTTGTTTTCCATTTGTGTCTTTCGTTGTTTGAAAAAAATAGTTCATACTCGTACTTCGTATTTTTTTGTTGTACACGTTTCATGACGTCCTGTGCCCACATATGCATATATATATATATATATATATATATACATGTATAGATGTAAGTACGTACATATACGTATGTATATATGGACATATGCATATATATATATATATATATATATATATATATATATATATATATATATATATATATATATATATATATATATATATATATATATTATATATATATTATATATATATATTATATATATTATATATATATGTATATATATATATATATATATATATATATATATATATATATATATATATATATATATATATATATATATATATATATTATATATATATATATTCCTGATATGACAAATTGAAGGAAGTGTATTTAATACTGCGTTAGTAGAGTGCGAAGTATTTCTTCAATTATCATACGAAATAACTGTCAATGGTTTTATGTCCCCGATATATATTACTACATATTAGTGATAATTTTCTTTCATCGTAAGATAATGTCAGATGGTTATAGCTGTACCCTCAAAAACATCGCATGTTATCTTATGCTAACAGAAGATTATCTCTGATAAAATAGCATTGTATGTGGCGGATATGAAACTAGTGGTATCAAGTTCATAAGATAATCGAAGATACGTACGTGTGTGTGTGGTGGGGTTTGTTGGGTGTGCCTGTGTGTGTGTGTGTGTGTGTGTGTGTGTGTGTGTGTGTGTGTGTGTGTGTATCTATGTGTCGGTGTGTACGTGTGAGTAAGTGCGCGTTTGTGTATGTTAGATTTTTGTATGTAATAATTCCATAGAAAAGTTCGATTAAATGAAATTATAATACAATTAGTTGACAAAAACTCCCTCTTGCGTGTTTAGAATCCAGAACCAAGCAATAGCGGTAATTTTTCGAAAGCAAAAACAATGCAGCATTTTTTTTTTTTTATCATGTTATTTTAAAACCAACCCGTGAAACAGAAATGTTTTAGTATACATGCAAATTTATTGGGCATAGAATAATGTATAGAAATATAACAATGTGTAAATAATTGAGATTATAAAAGTCGTGAATATATTTTATGATGCTGTACATCAACTGAGTACATGTATATGTATGTATGTATGTATGTATGTATGTATGTATGTATGTATGTATGTATGTATGTATGTATGTATGTATATATATATATGTATACATATACATGCATACACACACACACTATATACACACACACATACATGTATATTTGTATATGTATATATCTATCTATCTATCTATCTATCTATCTATCTATCTATCTATCTATCTATCTATTTATCTATCTATCCTGTACCTTTGTCTTTGTCTCTGATTTTTTTTCTAATCCTTCAATCCCGCTATCTCCTATCCATCTCTCCTCCTTCCACATGATCGGTGTCCGGCCAGCCATGATCTTTCTTTCTTGGCCTGACTACCGACCGTCAACACTTCTTGTGTCCATCTCCCACGTTCCTGCCTTTAGGCTTTCACTTCATACACACCAGCTCAATTTGACGCATTCTCAATCGAAAGACGCTTTATTTCTTGTTGTTTGTATTCGTAATTGTGTACCATATTCTCCGCTTTTTGTTTATTTGTTTGTTTGTTTTGCCGTACACATTCGCTAGCTTTCTTACAAAGGGGTCTAATGCTCTTAGCTTAGCCTTCTTGGGAGTGTGTGTGTGTGTGGGGGAACCAGATCGAAACATCTCAAGTGTAACTACCCGAAATGGTCCTGACTTCTGGGACTTGACTGATGAAAGAAAGCCAAAAATGACCCGTCCTTTTTTGCCTGTCCTTCTAATTGTTGTTTCTCTTGTCCACCTATGTATCGTCTATCTGTCCAAACGTTTTAATGCCCTCTATTGCGATTTTGTTCCAATTATATATATATATATATATACATATATATATATATATATATATATATATATATATATATATATATATATATATATATATATATATATATATATATATATATATATATATATATATATATATATATATTATATATATATTATATATATATATAATTCATTAATTTACTAGTCAGAAACTCCCACTGCTAAAAAATTTAAAACAATGAGCAATATCAGTCAATCGAGATTTCTGGAAAACACGGACGAAGTCGATAGGCGTCTGATGATGAAAACAGTGCACAATTTGGCTGATCTCACTGAAGTTGGCTTTCTTCTTTGTTGCTCTGAGAATTCAAATACAAGTAGGTTTTAGTTTACTTATATATGTATATACATATGTATTTACACAAATACACACACGTCCGGTGTCAGGTTTTATCTCTCTGTACGTGTACATACGTGTTTGTAAGTTTATTCTGGTTTAAAACAATATATAAGTTTCTCTGGTCAGTGTTTTCCACCCTCAAACTGTATTATATTATACATTGCTGTGCATGTAACCAACTCTATGTATTTAAATGTTCTGCAATAAACACACATTTTATTCAAATGGCTCCGAGGAATCCATATCGTATCATACAAACACTCAACTCTAAGCACAATGCTTCTTTTAGCAGAAACAACTGTAAGCTAATGAAAGTGATTATGTAACTCCTCTCATTTATGATTGGCAATGATATACTGTAAGGAGAAGAGACCAAAAGCTGAGGACGAAGATTCTGATAAATTTGAAAAGTTTCAGTTTTGAAAGAGTTTTAAGAGGATATCTTCATTATTATTAATATTATTATTATTATTATTATTATTATTATTATTATTATTATTATTATTATTATTATTATTTTTATTATTATTATTATCATTGTTATTGTTATTGTCATTGTTGTCGTTGTCGTTGTTGTTGTCATTATTATTGTTATTATTATTATTATTATTATTATTATTATTATTATTATTATTATTATTATGAAAGACTCTCGGATAGTTCTTAATTACCGGCTATTCTTTACTTGAAAGCAAGCAACAACAAATCACCAAAGGTCTCAAGTAGTGCCTTCTCCTGTGACTCAAAGAGACAATACCCTCTCCTTAGAATGCGAGCTGTACCCAACGATGTTGTCTTCTGGATTACATTCGAGCTAGACATTCATTTCTTTTGTCCACCTTCTTTCAGCAGTTGCTTCATGACGACTGGGCCCACGCTGCTCACCCGTGGAGCACCCGCCGGACGAGAGACCTTCACAAGTTGTTCCAGCCTCATTCACGCCGTTCTCATTTCTTCAGGGATCTTGTTCAAAACGGGGGCACCAGTATTTTCTTAACGAAACACTTTGAAACTTGAGGCACTGGTAGAATGTGTCATATAAAACATCTTTTACTCTTAGTCTTCTTTTAAAAAAACCTACATCGCAAGTTATTTCATGTTAAAGTTGTCGTATTTCTGTAATTTCAACCAATCACTGACGTCTATTCAGCTGAATAGAGTTGCTGCTGGCCGGTCATAAAAATGTTATTCCCTGTGACATATTTCATCCGGTTTAATCGTAATTTATACGCATATATTGTTTATATAATAAATTACGCTGTGCGTATCTATGTGTGTAACAATTTTAGAGTTCGGATTCTAGAGTTAGGGTTAGTTTTAGGGTTAGGGTTAGGGTTAGGGTTAGGGTTAACAGTCTAGTTAGGGTTAGGGTTAGGGTTAGGGTTAACAGTCTAGTTAGGGTTAGGGTTAGGGTTAGGGGATTAATACGATATACACCGTTACAGCGCTAACTGTTTTCAACTGAATAGACGTCAGTGGTTAGTAGAAATTATCGAAATAAGACAATTTTTTACATGAAATAAATTCGAATACAAAATTTTTTTTCTGTTCTATAACACAAAATAGATAAGTATACGAACTTTGAAAGTCTTTCGGTACCAAAAACACTACATAAAACATAAATGAAAACTGGTGCCCCCGTTTTGAACAAGATCCCACTTCAGCACTCATGATGAAGGTTAGTGAATTTTAGATTAAACAACCACCAGTATTTTTTCCCCTGTGACATCACTGACAGGATCTAAATCATTATTATTATTATTATTATTATTATTATTATTATTATTATTATTATTATTATTATTATTATTATTAGTAGTAGTAGTAGTAGTAGTAGTAGTAGTAGTAGTAGTAGTTTATTATCTGAAAATACTATAGTCATTTCATGCCCCTACTCTCTAAGAATCGCCAGTTGTATATTCCCAGGGAAGATGAGTTCTACTTCAGCTTTTGTGTTCACTTTCTAGTTGTAGAACCAAGCATGCAAACGCGCGCGCACACACACACACACACACACACACACACACACGCATGCGCGCACAGATAGACGCAGACACACTCTCAAAAAGGCGATGCTCCAGTAT
>NC_142935.1:88872022-88877022 GCF_046866305.1 Octopus bimaculoides
TAATAATAATGGTTTCTCTTGTAAGAACAAGGTCACACGTTTGTAAAGGGAAAAAGAAACAAAACACTCCCCCCCACACCACCACCACCACCACGTCCAAAATTCAGTATTCTTTTAGTCTTTGAGTATTTTCAATGATTGGAGTGCGGCCATTCCGGAGCACCGCCCTGAAAAGTTTAGTCGATTAAATCGACCTCGGTAATTATTGTGTGTCTGTTGCTTATTCTATTGCTTTCTTTTTGTCGAACCGCAAGATTATGGGGGCGTAAACGAATTAGCACCGGTTGTCGAAAGGCGAGAGTCAAATACAAAAATCACACACGCACACACACACACACGGTAGGCTTCCATACAATTTCTGTATTCTAATTTCACTCACAGTTCATTGGTCGGCCAAAGACTTTATTAAAAGACTCTTACGCAAAATGCTTCGCAGTAGGAATGAACCCGAAATCATATGCTTGCGAAGCGAACATGTTAACTACACCGTCATTCCTGGGACCATACAATAATGTAGAGTAGTGTAGTTATTTATTTATCTTTTTTTAGTCGACCCAATTAGCTGACAGGCACTTTTTTAGTAAACCTTCAGTGAAAAATACACACACCAGCAAAGATTTGAACTGGAATGTTAATGATCATTACTAAATACCTCATGATGTTTAACCTGGTGCTCTAAAGTTTTTTTAAGATAGAATGTACTTCTACATGGTACCTATTTACACTAGGTAGATTGTGCCTCACATGGTACCTATTTACATCTAGGTAGACTGTGCCTCACATGGTACCTGATTACAGCTAGATAGACTATAGTACTTACGTATAGCTACCTGTGACTGTGTAACTTCACATGTTACCTATATACCGATAGTATTAGGTAGACTTAGTAAAAGATGGATGGCATGTGCCGCTCTATAGTTAAATATAGTCCGGTAGACTCTATCTTAACATGGTACCTTTTACAGTTAGGTGGACTGTGGTACCTATATACAGCTCAAACTTGATTTATTTACAGCAAGGTGAACTGTATCTCAATGAGGTACCTAATTTGCACTCAGGTGGACTGTACTTTCACGTGGTACTCCTTTGTAATTAGATGGACAATAACTCAGTGTTGTACCCATTTACAGCGATATGGACTGTACTCAAACGTGGTACGTATATACAGTTAGGTGGACTGTCCCTTAACAGGATAACTATTTACAGCAAGGTGAACTGTACCTCACTAATTTACCTATTTATATGGTAAGTAATCTGTACCTCCACAAGGTACGCATTTATAGTTGAGTTCACTATCCTTCAATATAATACTGCTATATAGTTTATAGCTAAGTGGTCTGTATATAACATTATTGCTACATACACACATATATATAGTATCTTTAATACATAGCATGTACAGGAGGTGGACACTGTTTCTGGTAGACTAGCGACCTAGCCCAGAGAAGAATACAATCACAGAATAACTGGAAATGTGAAAAATCTGCTATGAATTGTAGATACACAAAGGAGCCTTATCGGATGTATAAAACGAACAAACAAAAATCAATACATATTTATATGTGTTGAAGTATTTATGAATATATTATTTATGCACATATGCAGATTTATCCAGTTCACATCAAGCACATAGTTATTCATATATATATTCGCACTCGCACGTACACACATAATTATATATATACATATATATATATATATATATATATATATATATATATATATATATATATATATATATATATATATATATATATATATATATATATATATATATATACATATATATATATATATATACATGTATGTATGTGTGTGGGTGGGTGCGTATGTGTATGTACATTTATATACATATATACATACACTCACACATATATATGTATATATATGTATATATATATATATATATGTATATATATACATGTATATATATATATATATATATATATAAATATATATATATATATATATATATATATATATATATATATATATATATATATATATATATATATTATATGAACATATATATATATATATGCTGATTTATATGCATATGTTTGTGTGTGTGTGTGTACACACACAAATATATACATATACATGCATGTATATACACATCTGTGTGAATGTATATATATATATATATATATGTATGTATGTATATTATATATATATATATTTAAACACACACACACACACACAGATATATATATATATATACTTCATTCAACACATGTGTGTGTGAATACACACGCTCGCGTGCACGTACGCACACACACACACACACACACACACATACACATACACACGCATTGTATATAACTGTTTTCACACACACGCATGTGCTGAATGAAATAGTTATGTAGCGTTGAGTGATGTAGATATTATTGAAGAAATGAGATTGAGTAGAATGAAACGGAGTGGAGTGGAGTGGAGTAGAGTAGATCAAAGTGGAGAGTGTAGCATAAAGTTGAGTGAAATAGTCCATATCAAAGTGGAGTGTATCATAGTGCTGGGTGAAATAGTGTAGTGCTGTATAAGAGAATAAAGTAGGTAAAAATCAAAGTGTAGAACGGAGCAAGGTAAGAGAGGTGTTGCTGAAAGTTGAGTGAATGTGTGCTTAAGTAAAATTGCTAGCTACATATATAGTTTTCGCTTCTTTGATTGTATTAAAACGTGCGTTAGTGCTTAAGAGAAAAGAAAACATTAGATTTTTTTTTTTTTTTTTCAGTTTCAACATTTCATTTTAAATGATTCTTCAGGTGTGGAATAGCAATAAAACATTTTCTCTGAAAAATGATTGACTGAATAGATTGAACAATTTTCAGTGAAAACAAAAAAGATTTTTCTGCATTATGTTTCAAGAAATAGTTTTCAAAGAAATAGTAGAAATATTTTGCTTGGAGCAAACAAGAACAAGAATAAGTAAAAAGAAAACAACAAAAAAAAAAAAATGGTGGGGTGCAATCATACTGCATTGCTGCAGAAGATATTCGAAAATATAATTTATATTGTGTGTGTGTGTGTCTGCGCGCGCGCGTAAATGCCTGTATATAAATATATATAAAATAATAATAGTAATTATGTTTTGTATGTATTTATGCATGCATGTACATATATGTACGTTGGCAATGTATGCGTTAGTGCGATTTTATATGTGTTTGAGAGTTTGTGAATGCATGAATGTATATATATGTATGTTTGCACGTTAGTGTGTGATATGTGTGTGCGAGTGTGTGTTTGTTTGTTTGTGCATGTGTGTGTGTGTGTGCGTGCATATAAAAGTTTCGCCTACCTCATTTCCGGCATACAGCGCTATAGGTTGTCTATTGTCATTTACACTCCGGTCGTCCTCTCTCATAGAACCGATGATAATGACGATGAAGTTGATAACGATGATAATAATGATGTTGTTGTTGTTGTTGTTGTTGTTGTTGTTAGTGGTGGTGTTGATGCGTTTGCTGTTGTTGATAACAGATGATGCCTCCAGTAATAATAATAATAATAATAATAACAACGATCGCTGAAGCCTATTTTTGTTGTGGTTGCAGTAGTTAATTATGTTATGTTGTTATTTCACTTTGAATAAGTGTAATGTATGTGTATGTGTGTGTGTGTGTGTGTGTGTGTCTGAGTGTGTATGTGTGTGTGTGTGTGTGACGGTGGGTGTGGGTGTGTGAGTGTTTAGTATGCGTTTATGTGTGTAATCGTTTATTTGTGTTTATGTGCCAGTGTGAGTCTGTATACGAGCTTATATGTATGTTTGTTCGTGTTCTTTTATGTTTATATTCATATTAACGTACGACTGTATATTTTTGTATGTTTTTGTACATGGCAACACTGTGGTGAATTGTAAATATATATATTTATATATATAGGTATATATATATAAATACATATATATATATATATGTATGTATATGTTTGTGTATATGTATCTATATTTGTACTGATGTGAGCATGTGCTTGGTTATATATGTATGTATGTTTGTGCGTCTGTATGCACGTATTAATGTATAATTATGTATACGTATGTATGTATGTATGTATGTATATGTAAGCACTTGACTGTAAATTTATTGATTATGTATGCGGTTTTTGTATGTATATAAATATATATATATATATATAAATATATATATATATATATATATATTTATGTGTGTGTATATGTGTGTGCGTGCGTGTATGTGTGTTTTCGTGTGTGTGTATATGTAATATGACTGTTTTCTTTTTCTTTTTTTTTTTTCTTTTTTTAGTTATTGTTTGTGGTTCACATTCGATTCACTGAGTATATTTATATATTTGACTACCGTGTGTAGTTTTGATGACCGATACTTCTGTCCGCACGCATAATAAAATAGACAGGTAACTATATATATACATATATATTAATATGAGTGTATATATACATATCTTTGTACATACATCTATATGTACACACAAAACACTCACAGACGCGCGCGCGCGCTCTCCGCACACGAAACTCGTGTGTCTTCTGTTAAAAGACTTCCAACTCGAGTGCCTGTAGAGTCAGTGCCTTCACTTAAGAGCGACTCATACCTTGTTCCAGTAGTGTTGTTAGATGTTGAGTGAGTGAGCAAGTGAGTGAGAGAGAGGGGGAGGGAATATGGGAGAGAGAGAGAGAGGGGGAGGGAATATGGGAGAGAGAGAGAGGGAGGGAAGAAGTGAATGAGAGAGTGTGCGCGTGCGTATAGCGAGGAGTGGGTAGCGGTGTGAGAATGTGAGTGAGCGCGTGTGTGTGCGTGTAACCATGTGCATGTAAGCGTGTGTGTGTGCGCGCGCGTGTTTTGTGAAATGGAGAGAGATAGTTGAAGAACAAACAGGAGTTAGGGAGAGAAAGAGAGGGTGAGAGAAAGAGGTAGATACAAATATTCGCGCTGGCGTCTGTGGAGAAGTAGTAAGATTAAAATGGAGGAAGCGAGTCGTTGTAAGATTAAAATGGAGAAAGCGAGTCGTTGTAAGATTAAAGGAGACAG
>NC_142935.1:88889522-88934522 GCF_046866305.1 Octopus bimaculoides
ATATCCAGCAAAATAAGATGTGAGTTTTCATATAATAATAATAATAATAATAATAATAATAATAATAATAATAATAATAGTGGAATCTAAAAACAGAAACAATTCCTATCATAGTAGGTGCCTTAGGTATAATAAAAAAATATTCAGACAAATGCATAATAAAAACACCAGGACTTACAAATATATATAACATACACAAAATTGCACTACTGGGCACTGTACACATCCTACGCAAAACACTTTCAATACAGTAACCATAAGAGCACCACAGCAAACCACAGCACATACCCAAGGCACACAGAGCTGCGCTCGGTAGTGAAGTGAAAGCACTCTATAAAAATAAAACTACTGAATACTAATGATAATAATTCTTTTTACTAATGGCACAAGGCCTGAAATTTTGGGGGAGGGGACTAGTCGATTACATCGACCCCATTGTTTTACTGGTACTTAATTTATCGATCCCGAAAGGACGTAAGGCAAAGTCGTCCTCAGCGGAATTTGAACTCAGAACGTAAAGACGGACGAAATGCCGTTAAACATTTTGTCCGGTGCTCTAATGATTCTGCCAGCTCACCGCCTTATTTCTTTCAAATTTTGGCACAAAGCCAGCAATTTCGGGGAAATGGGTTAGTCGGTTTACATTGACCCCAATGCTCAGCTGGTACTTATTTTATCGCCTTTGAAGGAATAGAAGGCAAAGTCGAACTCGGCAGAATTTGAACTCAGATCGTGAAGGCGGACGAAATGTCGCTGGGCAGTATGCACTAACGACTCTCTCAGCTCGCCACCTTAACTATTACTACTACTAGTACTACTACTACTACTACTACTACTGCTGCTGCTGCTGCTGCTGCTGCTGCTGCTACTAACAACAACAACAACAGTAATAATAATAATAGCAACTGGAAAACTCCAGGGATAGACAAGGCTCCCAACTTCTGGTTGAAACACCTCACCAGTATTCATACCCAATTAGCGGCAGCATTCAATTTACTGATAAGAGAGCCAGAATCAACACCAAACTGGATGCTGGAAGGATAAACCACCCTAATTCTCCAAAACAGACACCGTACAACCACAAAATTCTAGACCAATAACATACCTGACAACACCATACAAAACTCTAACATCAGTCATCTATAACTGGCTTATAATACACCTGGAAAACAGCAAAGTTTTACCAGAACAGAAGGGGTGCCAGAGAGGGATGCATGACTGTAAGGAGCAACTTCTGGTAAACCGAGCCGTTATAGAAAACTGTAAGAGGAGAAAGACAAACCTTAACATGACTTGGATTACTTACCAGAAAGCATTCGACAGTGTTTCCACACATGGATACTGGAATTTCTCCACAGAAATAAGGTAGTCCCAACACTACTAAAATATATCAAACATGCAAAAGCAAACTAGAAAACCAGTATAACGTTAAAAAAATTAAATGACTCGCAAGTTATTAGAACCTACCTTATACCCATAAGAAAGGTGATTTTCCAGAGAGACTCACTGTCACCCCTGCTTTTCTGCCTCTCTTTGACCCTGCTAACAAACTTGTTGAACGAAAGCACCATGGGTTATAGGTGTTGTCGACAAAGAGTTAACCATCTTTTGTACATGGATGACTTTAAAATTTTCGCTAAAAGCACCATGGAACAAAGAAACCTAAAGATTGTCCGTAGTTTCAGCAAGGACATCGGAATGAGCATAGGGCTGGACAAATGTGTCGGAGTCACGCTAAGACACAAATTAATTAACACTGAAAACACTGCACTCGACATAGACAGAGAAATTAGGGAATTAGACCATAATCGCCCTTACAAATATCTAGGATTAGACGAATATACAACACACCGAAATGAAAGAAAAAATTAGGAGAGAGTATTATAGAAGAGTTAGACTATTATTAAACACTGAACTTAATGCTGAAAATAAGATAATAGGGATAAACACGCTAGTCATACTAGTCATAAATTACAGCTTCAACATAATAAACTGGAAGATCAGTGAATTGAGAAACTTAGAAAAACCAGAAAACTATTACCAGCATAGCGCAGTCACCACACCAAAGCAGATGCAAACAGAATATATCTACTCCGCTCAGAAAGAGGCCGTGGCCTGATATAGATATAGAACTATTATAAAATAAGAACAGTCGGACTAGAAAAGTACTTCGAAACAAAAAGTAGAAGACTACTACATGTAATAAAGCAACATGAGAAAAGGAAAACAATTTTCTCTATACACAAGGAAGCGACAAAATACAAGCTACACTGATAAACTGACCTCAGATGACAACAAAGCAGTAATGGTCAAAGAGACAAAAAACAGCATGGAAACAGAATTACAAAACATACTAAAGAAGAAATGGAGAGAAAAATCACTCCATGGCCAATACCCTGCAAGGCTTGACAGAGAAGAGAGCCTAAGTAAAAGCCAGCAATGGCTCAAAGGCTCTGGGCTAAAAGCTGAAACGGAAGGACTGATTCTTGCTGCACAAGACCAATGTCTGACTACAAGCAATTATAAAAGCAAAATAATGAAAACAGGCCCTAACACCAAATGTAGAATGTGCAACCAGCGCAATGAGACAGTTGACCACATCATTTCTGGCTGTCCAGTTCTTGCCAAATCTGAATATATATACAGACACAACCGAGTAAGTAGTTATATCCACGGGACAATACACCAACACTACAACATAAAAATTGATAATAAATGCTATAAACACGTACCAAACAAGGTGCAAGACAATGACCAGGCCACAATCATCTGGGATATGCCTGTTCAAACCTACAAAGAAGTAAAAGCTAATCAACCAGACATAATCAAGGATTGGGGGGAAAATACCTGCTTACTGATAGACATTGCAGTCCCTTCTGACCAAAATATTGTTCAAAAAGGAGTGGAGAAATTTGTCAAAGTACAAAGACCTCGAAATTGAGGTATTCAAGATGTAGGGTATGATGGTAAAAACGATACCAGTGATAACTGGAGCAGTGGGTATGATAAAAAAAAGATATGAGCAAAAACATAGAAGCTGTACCTCGATCCTCAACATTACACACTATCGAAAAAATAGCCCTGCTTGGAACAGCCCATATCCTACGCAAGACACTATCAATTCAATAATACAACCTAGACAAAACAATCCACAAACACAAGACACACACTATGCAGCAATTATCCAATGAAATAAACTACCACCAGCAACCAACGCATTACCCACTCAACACAATATAAACAGTAATAAAACAAAAGACTGCACCACACTTCAAAAGAAAAAGCCGGCGCAATCCATTACCGGGAAGAGGTTGCACACTCACAACAACAGAAAAGAACACACAATGCTGCACACACTCTAGTAACACGGATGAGTAGCAGGCGGTGCAGTAGGAATTTACTTGAAACTACCAAATATTGAACAACAACAACAACAACAACAACAACAATAATGATAATGATAATAATAATAATGATTTCTTAGCCACAAAGGTTTACATTATGAAAAACATTATAGACCGTACAAGACAAAACAAAGAATGTGTGTGTGTGTGTGTGTGTGTGTGTGTGTGTGTGTGTTTGTGCGTTGTTGTGGGGGCTATTAGTGTAAACAAGATTAAGAAAATTATTAATAAAACAAAAACGATGTACAATCCTCAATAAGGAGGAGGCGTTCGAGGACTGCTCATGGAAAAAAACCCCATAAAAACTGTGTAACCTGACTTTTGGGGCACGCACCTTTTCTTTTCTTTTTTCCAACTACAGGCGCATGCTCAGGGCAGACCCGTTAACTCGCACCATTCTCGCCACTTACATCCACCTTTCAGCAAACTGGCTTGAAAACAACCCTTATTTTCCTTTTCAAGTGAAAATTGAAGAAGTTGATCAGGGATTGGCCAAAGAGAGAAGTGTTTTTCAGCCCCTTCGATCTCGTCCACCATACAACCTCTTTCGCCATGGCTACCAGGCATATAAACACAGCCTTTCCTTTCCAGTTATAGGAAAGCGGCGGGGCGATTTTCACGATGGATTCAGTTGAGAGCCGGATCCGTCTCACACGCGACAGCAAGTGTTGGACATAAAACCACAGCAATGCTCGGGCACTGGACGAGTGCATGCAAGACCGTCTCTTCATCCTGCTTGCATCTGAGACATGCTCAGTTGACAGCACTTGCGTGCCTGCAAAGTTTAGTTCGAACAGGCAAAGCTCCCCGGTAGTACTGCTAGGCCAGAGATTGTTGGAAATTATCCATCGGTTCGGTTCGAAAGTTCTCCGGAAAGAGAAGCAAGGTCTCCTCAAGAACTTCGTTGCACTTTCCTCCATTAATCGTCTTTAAAACGCTAAAGTGTACATTCCACCTATCGCAGTGTCCGATTGGCTGAAGGCTGTGAAGGCTTGAAAACATTCCACTTTCCAAACGCTGCCCTTCGGTATTTGTTTTACCCAGGACTGCAGCTCCGTTAAAGAAATTAGCTGCGGAAATACGTGTCTGGTGAACGGCGACCACACTTATTCACCGTCAAGGAAGCACTGGAGATGTCATAACCTCAGCGCATGTCTGCGCATCATCAACCACGGCATGCCTAGGCCACCACTCAGCAGGTGTTGACAGCAGATGGACCGCCTGACCATCGGGACGCGTCCCTTCCACAAGAAGCGGAAGAGTATACGCTCCAGCGCAATCGGAAGGTGGCCGGGACAAGGCACGACAATCAAGTGATAGTAGATGACGGAGATACCTTTCTCTCGGCCCATTTCTGGGATTGAGGTAACTGCTCCTGAAGATATAGAGTCAAAATTAAAAGAAGAGTGCCATTGTTATCTAGTGATCGATATTTCGACATCTTGTGCGTCTTCAACTGGTTCAAAAAATAAATTTGTTAATCTACTTCATTTTACTTAATATAGAAAGGATTGAGGTAACTCTTCCTGATAATAATAATAATAATAATAATAATAATAATAGTAGTAGTAGTAGTAGTAGTAGTAGTAGTAGTAGTAGTAGTAATGATGATGATGATGATGATGATGATGATGATGATGATGATGATGATGATGATGATAATAATAATAATAATAATAATGCCCTGATGCAGTACCAGGTAGTGGCTCTCATGGCTTCTGATCTTAATTCATTGGAAGTGTTATCATGTACATTGTTTTGTCTTGGTATAAAAAGATGGGCTACAGCAAATATTCTGCTTAATACCACAGATTTGCTTGTCAGTTGTTTGACCTTAACCAGTTGAGCATGTCCCTTGGTGGCTGACGATATGTGCATCTCTGATCACGAGCAGAAGTAGTGGGGATGCACCATAGCCATGTGTTGAGAAGAATTCTTTGGGGTTTGAATAATTCACCTTTGGAAACCTGGGTGTTTTGCTCAACATCCTTAAACAAACCTTATTCAGGGACCTTTTGAGCGGGATGCTCTACTCGACCATAAGAAAATTCTAACTGAGCCCCACCTGCAAGGTCATGCGCTGTTTATCTTGATATGAGATCACCATGTTGCACACGTATGGTTGTGATGCATGTGCCTGGTGTACCCTTATAAGACGGGTAGTCATGATGGGTATATTGGGCTTCGTATATTTTACCCCAGTGTCACTTTGAAAATAATAATAATAATCCTCTATACTATAGGTACAAGGCCTGAAATATGGTGGAGGGGACTAGTCGATTACATCGACCTCAGTGCATAACTGGTACTTAATTTATCGACCCCGAAAGGATGAAAGGCAAAGTCGACCTTGGCGGAATTCGAACTTAGAACGTGTAATAATAATCCTTTCTACTTAAAACACAAGGCCTGAAACTTTGGGGAAGTGGTAGTCGATTACATCGACCCCTGTACTTAACTGATATATAATTTATCGACTCCGAAAGGATGAAAGGCAAAGTGGACCTCGACGGAATTTGAACTCAGAACGTAAGGACGAAGGAAATGCTTCTCAGCATTTTGTCCGACATGTTAACAATTCTGCCAACTCACCGCCTTCAATAATAATAATGATCCTTTCTACTATAGGCACAAGATCTGAAATTTTGGTGGAGGGGACCAGTCGATTACATCGACACCACTGTGTAACTGGCACTTAATTTATTGACCCCGAAAGGATGAAAAGCAAAGTTAACCTTGGCGGAATTTGATCTCAGAACGTAACAACGGGCAAAATATTGCTAAGCATTTTGTCCAGCGCACTAGCGGTTCTGCCAACTCACCGCCTTAATAATAATGGTTTCTATATTTGCCAAAAGAGCATTAAAGAATTGACTACAAAGGAACAACACAGCTACGTACAACGCGAGGAGTTACAATCTTAGGGTTGCTGATCGAAACTGCAAAAACACTGTCATTACTCCGTTCTAGTAAATGTATCACGAATATGCATAATATGCATTCTACAAACTGTATGAAGTAATCTTTCCGTTTATGTGTGTGCGTGTTTGTGTGTGTGTGTGTGTGTGTGTGTGTGTGTGTGTGTGTGTGCGTGTGCGTGTGTGTGTAAGAAGTCATATATAAAAAATTTGAGCTGACAAAAGAATAAACAATTATGTTATGAACTTCATTAGCTGACAGTTGTTTCTGCTATAGGATGTCCTGCACTCATAGATGAGTGTTTGAGTCTCACCCTATAGCTTCAGCGGAGCTTCAAACAAGTTTTTATATCCAGTTGTACTAAAAACAATATATATCAATATATATATATATAATTCTTTTATTGTTCTGTTTCCTCAATTCAAATTTATGCCATGCAAATCGTTTTAGGCGATGACTTTCCCAAGATGTCAAATGAAAGTAGAGGCTTTAGAAATTATTTCAACTGATACTTATATCAAACAACGTTTCTTCCTCTATCCCGGTATCCTCTGCCTGTCGGCCAAACAAAATAATTTTCGTTCATATCTGCACTGGAATCTCAGCAGCATGCTTTTTATGCCGGAGGTATGTTTCTAAGATTTTGATATAAGGTATTTCATATATTTTTATATATGTATGTGCGTGTGTGTGTGTGTGTGTAAATAAAAGATTAGATTATTCCGAAGTGAAGCTAAAAAACATATTAATATTCTCATACGTATTCATTTCAGAGTTGTATATTTTGGGCAACTCACACACACACACACACACACACACACACAGACCCCTGACTGAACCCAAGACTACACAGCCACACCTACATCTATTGTTTTTTTAAAAAATTAAAATTGAAATTATAATCATCAACCAAGACTGTCTTAGCAGTTTTGAAGGGCTTTCAAAAGATCTTTTTATTTCGAGGTCTTGCGTTATACAGGGTGCGGCAGAAATACCTCCTACATTCTAAACTTTCACCTATGTGTTGCTAATGAACTTATGCAAGTGCCAATGATACTTTCATTTAGCTAATGAACAACACTGTAACCCTTTGTTTAAACAACAGTAGAATTAAGTTTTCATAAATATTGTTTCTTTTTCCTTTTGTCAACCTTTCAAATGTGAGAGGTATTTCTGCCGCACCCTGTAGATTGAATTCGTCAACCGATTGAACTCCAACACCTGTGTCATTGAATGCCTTTTGCGGAGTTTATTCTGCAAGCATTCGGAACTTACTAGTTTTCTCCTACGAGTATCGGACCATTACCCTTCTTTCTGTTGCTAATGGCCAAGAAATGTCCTTCCCTCTCTCTAGACTAATTCATTGGTGATGGTGGGAGGAACTGCATACCCCTCTGGAATAGCTGAATTGAATTTACTTTAATATACCTATGGATAAGCACTTCCGTCTAAAGTATTGCAACGCCGAAGTGGTTACTTCCGCTCTAATTTTCAGGTACAGCGTTATGACGGACAGTTTCTAGATGGGGTGAGATTCGTGCCAGTTATCCTATTAAAGTTCTTCCATAGATTGAGGTTAGAACTAAATCAGCCGTTATGCAATTTAACCAGGATATCGTTTGCATGACAAACGTCCATGCGTGTGGTCTTAATTCACTATCTGTCAAGCCGCGAACTCACAAGTTTATACAATTTAGCTTTGCTCTACGACCAGCAATTATAACAATAGTAATAATTCCTTCAACTATAAGTACAAAGTCTGATATTTGGGGTGGGGAGGGGGTCTTGTTGATTAGACTGTTCCCAGCGCTTGACTGGTAATTATTTCATTGACCCCGAAAAGATAAAAACAAAGTTGACTTCGGTAGAATTTGAGCTCAGAACATAAATCCGGAAAAGACATCGCTTAGCATTTTGTCCGGCGCGGTAACAATTCCGCCAGTTCGTTGCCTTTAATATTCTTTCTAATTTTGGCATAAGGCCAGCAATTTTAAGGGGAGGGGAAAGGGATTATTTCAACCAAGTACTTGACTAGTATTTAATTGTATCGACTTCGAAAGAATGAAAGGCAAAGTTGACCTCGACGGTATTCGAACTCAGAACGTAAAAAGTCGGAAGAAATACAGTTAAACATTCTGACCGACACGACAAATGATTCTGCCAGGTCGCCGCTTTAAATTTCTGGCATAAAGCCAGCAATTTGGAGGGTGGGGTGTTAGTCAGTAACATCAGCCTAGCACCTGACTGGAGGGACGAGATTTGAACTCAGAATGTAAAAAGTCAGAAAAATACAGCAATGTATTTTTTCCGACGCTCTAAAGATTCTGCCAAAAATCTTTTTACTTTACACAAAAGAGCGATAAAGTTCAAAACGGAAACAGGTTACATTGAGACAAATTTAGATAACAATACAGCAGAAATGGCTACAGAGACAACCTCTCCACGGTCAATACCCTTTAGTATAAATAAGCCAAAACGATAGTCAACAGAGGATCAAAAGTTCTTGTCTAAAAGCAAAAACGGGGTTGAACTGAATGTCGCTTCACAACATCAACGTCTAGTTACAGACAATTATATGAATAAAATAATGAAAATAGATCTTAACACCAAATGCGGAATGTGCAACCAGCGCAATGAGATTGTTGACATCGGCTTCGGTTGCCCAGTCCTTACCAAATATGAGTATATAGATAGTCATGATTAAGTCGGCAGCTCTATCCCTTGGGGAAACAAACAAGAAATCGTACAAACATGTATCAAACATGGTACATGAGAAGGATCTGGCTACAATAATCTGGAATATTTTTACCCTAACTGACAAAGAGATAGGAGCAAACAGTCCAGATATGATAAATGTCGAGAAACTAAATACATGTACAATGACATACATCGCAATTCCTTCTAACGAAAATATTGCCCTGAAAGCAGTTGAAAAAGTATCAAAATACAAGGGCATTCAAATTGAAATATTCAAGATATGGGGCATGAGAGTGAAAACACTACCAATAAGTAGTAAATGAAGCTTTGGTATGATTAAAATATAATGAAAACATATCATACCAGCGCTCACAACACTAAACACTCCAACAAATAACTGTGCCAGGAAAAGCTCACGTGTGCCATATTCTATCGATTCCATACAATAGCTCAAATAAGACAAGCAGAACTTGCGCATCATATACTCTCTAAGATTAATACACAATAAAACAGCACAATTCACATTACGCACACACCATGCATAACAGAATAGATACCAATATAACAAGAAACGATAAACCAAAACCAATAACAAAACAAACTGATGCATTATGCGAAAATAAGAACTCTATAGTTTTCCTTCTCCATACAAAAATAAGTGCACGATGTTACATACACATCAAGAACATGGAGGTGCACCAGTACAAGTTCGCATGAAACCATCGAAAATAATAATAATAATCCTTTCTGCTATAGGAACAAAGTCTGAAATTTTGGGGAGGGGACAAGTCGATTTCATCGACTCCAGTGCATCACTGGTACTTAATTTATCGACCGCGAAAGGATGAAAGGCAAAGTCAACCTCGGTGGAATTTGAACTTATAACGAAAAGTTGGACGAAATGCCGTTAAGCATTTTGTATGGTGAGCTAAGAGATTCTGCAGCTCATCACCTTAACTGATTGGAAGTGTTATCATGTACATATTTTGTTATGGTGTAAAAGATGGGCTACAGCAAATATTCTGCTCAATATCACAGATTTGCTTGTCAGTTGCTTGACCTTAACCAATTGAGCATGTCCCTTGGTGACTGACGATATGTGCATCTCTGATCATGAGCAGAAGTAGTGGGGGAGCATCATAGCCATGTGTTGAGAGGAATTCTTTGGAGTTTGAATAATCCACCTCTGGGAACATGAGTGTTTCGTTCATCATCCTGAAGGAACCCGTATTCAAGGACCGTTTGAGCGGGATGGGCTACTCGACCCGAAGAAAATTCTAACTAGGCCCCACCTGCAAGGTCATGTGCTGTTTACCTTGATACGAGATCACCATGTTGTGCACGTATGATTGTGATGCATGTGCCTGGTGTACCCTTATCAGACGGGTAGTCATGATGGGTATACTGGGCTTCATATATTTGTATCCCAGTGTCACTTTGATGGCAGGAACTGCTCTGTCACTCATTAATAATAATAATAATAATAATAATAATAATAATAATAATAATAACAGTAATACTCTTTTACTCTTTTACTCTTTTACTTGTTTCAGTCATTTGACTGCGGCCATGCTGGAGTACCGCCTTTAGTCAAGAAAATCGACCCCAGGACATATTCTTTGTAAGCCTAGTACATATTCTATCGGTCTCTTTTTGCCGAACCGCTAAGTTACGGGGACGTAAACACACCAGCATCGGTTGTCAAGCGGTGGTTGACGGGCAAACACGGACACACAAACACACACACACACCTATATATATATATATACATACATATATACGACGGGCTTCTTTCAGTTTCCGTCTACCAAATCCACTCAGAAGGCTTTGGTTGGCCCGAGGCTATAGTAGAAGACACTTGCCCAAGGTGCCACGCAGTGGGACTGAACCCGGAACCATGTGGTTGGTAAGCAAGCTACTTACCACACAGCCACAGAAAATATATAAAGAAATGTTTTACAAAGACGTGTGCAGTGAGACGGATAAGTTATAAAAAATGCGAGGGTAGGAGCGAAGGCCACTATACTACATGGGACAAATGAAAATTATAAAACATAAGTTTATACGAAATATATTTAAAACTCAAAATAAAACACAATAATTACGCAAGATAATTATATAAAAATTAAACCTCTACATAGGTCGATCAAGGATATTCCACATTTACACTTCCATTGTTTTCCTTCCAATATTGTTCATGGCTGGAGATTCCAAAATATTCTGCGAACAGTAGTCGTGTTACAGTGGGCAAGTACTGGCCCAAGTTCTTTAGATCCTCGAAACGTAACACGTCATGAAGTCTATCCGAAATACGAATTAGTATTCTATCTATTCTTATGCAGTTCAACATGTAATCCCATTTCCTTCTGAATCTGTGATTCGTTTGCATATTCCTAAATTTCTTCTGTATATTATATGGGTTCCTCCGAGGTTTGTTATTTTGCAAATGACAGTGATCTTGATATCGTTCAGAGCAGGATCTAGTTTCAACTTGCAGGACATCGGTTTGCCTTGATGACATACAGGTTCTTCCTCAACATAGAAGGTTTCTTTTCACATGTTTTATTATTATTTTTTTTGATATTTTTCTGTTGCGTAGTTTTCCGTTTTCTTTTTACGAAATTTGCTTATCCGCATCGGTCACCGTTGGTCCCCATCCTCGTAAGTAGAAAGAGTGGTGCTGTTGTGAGAAGGAACTTCTTGGACGCTTAATACAAGCTGTTGTTGTTGTGGGGGTTGACTCCCATTTACTTCGCCGGTTGTAGCTGGGAGAGAAGACTTTTGTGTCACATGACGTGCTGCTGAGGACAAAACAATTTCATTTGTGTCCGTTGCATCCAGAGGACGGAAGCCTCCATTTTTTGTCGTTTCTTTTTTTTTTTTGTTTAGTTTTGGACTTTCTTCACGGAAGACCTTTAAGTGGGTTTTGCTTCCACTCATGTAACAGCTAGGTTATTTACTCTAGATGATGAACTTTAAGGCCTTACACTCAGTAACCGCTTCAGAATATAGTTCTGGTATTGTTTTATGGCATTGCGGGCTTATGACGATTTGAATATCCATGGCAATCTCATATCGCCAAACGTTATATCTGAACTGACTACCTGCTCTCTAGCCAGGTGGCGATATCGTCTCCAAGTTCCTTATCAGTGGCCACCTCCTTCATGATTCTATTTCCCAAATACTAACGTACATGCAAGCGCACTATTTAGGGTTGAGATTTTGCAATGTCCTCTATTTTAAGAATGACAAATATAGTGTCATATGTCCCCCTTCTCCCACTCTCTGTCTGTCTGTTTCTGTCTCCGTCTCCGTCTCTCCCCCCTCTCTCTCTCTGAAAGATATTTTAGTGAAAATATCTGCCAGATCTATCTTCAATCCTTGACTAGATGGAACAAGAAAGCCTGCTGTGTTCTTGGCAAGGCAGAAATTTGTTACTTTTCTCCTCTTGCGAACCTTTGTGATTGTGTAATACTGGCGCCAGTTCGATGAACCTTTCAGCAAAATGTCTCATATTGAGATTATTAATTTATTATTTTGAAAGAACGTTTATAAAGGACATTCTAATTGTCATTCATCCTTACGCTGGAAGCGCGATGTAAACATGAATACTGTGCCAAAATTTGAAATAACAACAACAGAAATAATAATTTCTTTTATTAGTCACTAGGACAGAGATGAAGGGAACATCACAGCTACAGAAAAACCTCTGCCCCCCACCACCACTTAGCGGTTCGGCAAAAGAAACGATAGAATAAGTACCAGACGTATATGAAAAATTAGTGCTGTGGTCGATTCATTCGACTAAAATTCTTCAAGGTGCCCAAGCAGTCCAATGACTAAAACATGTAAACGATAAAAGGGTATCTGTCTATCTATCTATCTATCTATCTATCTATTTATTTATGTTTGTCTGCCTATCTGTCTATCTATCTGTCTCTCTCTGTCCCCCCTCTCTCTCTCTTTTTCTTTATATATATATATATATATATATATACGAGATCTGATCAATAAGTATCCGGACTGTTGCCATAGTAATGAAGCTAAAGTACGCAGAGTGCAGCCACTTGGCACAGATTAACCTTCAAATCTACTGGGCAGGCACACTAAATTTCAACGTTCTATCTTACTACCGCGGTTTACAGCAGTGCTTGGAAGGAAGGTGGGTATCGTGTGACCGTCGCATTGACTGTGATGGAGAAAGTTGTCATAGCGATACCTCCTCAGAAGTGTATAGAGAAGAGCGTATGGGTCACACACAAGTGTACGAGTGGCTCAGACGTTTCCAAGATGGCCGAAAAAATGTTAATATTGACAAACGTTTTGGAAGAACTGCAACCAGCAGAACTGAGAAAAACATCGCAGATGTGCGTGCAGATGTGAGGAGAAATCGTCGAATCACCATCCGTGAGTTATCAGAAGATGTGCAGATGAGTTACGGTTCTGTTCAGTCCATTATCACTGAAGATTTGGGTATGAGATGCATGTCTGCCAAATTTGTGCCAAAAAGACACTTGGGTTTCAGTTGCACAAAATCTCCTTGATTGCATCGACAACAATGAAAATTTTTTGAAAACTTTGCGTAGGCCTCTGAGCAAGTATTGCCAGGTTGTTGGCAAAATTTGATGCAAATTCTCTACACAAGATTCTCTCTCATGATCAATGAGATGATCACACGTTACAGATTTTCCTACCAAGCACTGCTGTAAACAGCGGAAGTGAGTTAGAACGTGAAAACTTAGTGCGCATGTACAGCAGAGTTGAAGGTCAATCTGTGCCAAGCGGCTTCACTCTGCATGCTTCAGCTTCATTACTATGGCAACAGTCCGGTTGATCAGACCACGTATATATATATATATATATATATATATATATACTTTATTTAAAAGCAGCAGAAATATAACTAAAAAACCGTTACTCTGAGTAGCTGCTTTTAAATAAAGCAAATTACTCTACCTCTGGTATTTGAGTACTCTTTTTTCCACCTTGTTGCACATTTCATGTGCTTACTCCGGTATATATATATATATATATATATATATATATATATATATATATATATATATATATATATATATATATATATATATATATATAATACAGAATGGGACAAGAACGCAAAATATCCAGACAGTTAGGTGATACAAGAAAGGGACAAAACATACAGATAGACGATACAAACAGGAGGCGAAAGGTAGAATGCAGAGTCGCTGATGATGTAACAGGATGTGTGACGAAAAATTTGAGTCAAAAGATACTAATATAATAAGAATCATAAATAAAGCTGAAGTGAAAACAAGTATATAGTGCGTGGTTATTTGGCAAAACGAAAAAAACATATGACCATCGCTACATATAACAACACACACACACACACACACACAAACACACACACACAAACACACAAACACACACACACACACACACACACATATATATATATACTGGGTTGGCCCAAAGTCACTCGACAGTAAATCAAAATTCCATAAGTAATGTCTGTAATTCTGTATTGACTGGAACGGAAAAATGTGTCGCTCAAGGACTTGAGTTTTGAACTATTTTCATGGTGTTTCATATTTAGATGTTTTATTTAGATGTTTTTATGAAATTCATTCAGTTGTTAAACATAAATAAATATTGAAATTAAATGGTTTTGATTTACTGTCAGGTGACTTTTGGCCAACCCTATATATATATATATATATATATATATATATATATATATATATATATATATATATATATATATATATATATATATTTATTTATTTCGGGTTGGCAAGAGGTTAGCGACGGTACATAGGAGTAAGGACAATTTTCCGTGGGTGATAACCCAGGGACTCCTCCTGGACAGTGGACGCTCGAGTACCTGATCTCACTGTGTGTGTGTGTGTGTGTGTGTGTGTGTGTGTGTGTGTGTGTGTGTGTGTGTGTGTGTGTGTGTGTGTGTATCCAGGAAGAATCTCTGGGTTATCGTCCACGGAAAATTGTTCTTACTTCTATGTACCGTCGCTCACCGCTTGTCAGCTCGAAATAGCCTTATAATATGGAGCAATGAATAAGACTTGTCTTGCAAGCATTGTGGAGCAACCTTTTGCACTCTGGACTACATTTTTCACCGGATAATTTGGGGCACTGGAAGATAGTCTTTACATGTAGCGGCACAGCAACGTCCTTACAGAAATCTCCAGGTAGACGGACCTGCAGCACATTCAACTCTGTATACTTTAATTTCCGTGCGGCTCTGATGCCAACAACAATCTTTCAGAAAATAATTCAAGTCTGTACTTTCATCTGTTAGAGGTTCGTGTATGATATTAATGATTTAATATTTCGTGAACTTTCTTAATAAACCTAGTTTATTTTGACAAAATCAGAAGCTGTCATAGCTGAGATAATGAAAACATTTAGCACCTCCCTCAGTTTGGAAGACGATGATGAAACTGAAAATTAACATTGAATATGTGAAGACAGATCGAAGAGGACTGTGGCTGGGTTGGTCTTCTGCTTTTTGTTGAAAATATTGAAAATATTATTGAATGTATAAAGTGATGTCGAGAATATAATGAATGAACATGAAATGGTAAATTAAGTTTTTAGCAACCCATCGGATCATGAAAATTACACTGACTGAGCATTACGTTTCCCTATCTAAGATACGTGTTTCAGAAATAGCTTGAAAACACATTATCATGCCATCAAAGAATACATATTAAATAATTACATAAACGATTATGAAATAATCAATCAACAGCATGATATACATTGATTCTTGAGATGATGATAATGACAGTCACTTACAAAAGTATTGATTCCTGAAATGGTGAAAACAATCGGCACATTTATCAAATGGAGTTTCTAAACCATCGTATCTGTAATAGAATGTACACCTTCGTTGTTTCAACTTCAAAATGTGATGTATTCAAATGTGTTCTAATGTTACTGCGAAATTTAAATGTAGCTCTAGGCTTTTTCAAGAGAACCATTATTTGAATAAACCATTTGCATAAAAACATCGTTGTTACCGAAGTTGAATGTGGAAACCATGTCATTGTGCCAAAAATTAAACTGAGATTTTCTGACGCCATTCTACTGTTAATTCTTATGCAATTAGATCTTCCAGTTCGAGTGACATTCGCAATAAAGGTTGATAAATATCAAAGTCAGTCGTTGAGTAAAATAAGTCTGCTCTTCCCCAACTAATCTGTTTGTGCAAGGACAGCTGTGTGCAGTTCTAGCAAGAACGACACATGGTACTACAAGTATAAAGAGCAATGTCGAAAAGGAAAACAAAAAAAAGTCACCAACTAGTGTTCACTGATTTCTTCCAGCGTTGAAGCTTTCTTCTGAACATTTCCATCAGCCTTAATTCAGATAGCCTGCCGTGAAAATGGCAACATCACTTCGTGAATCATGAATCTTTTTGCTGATGATAATAACACACACACACACACACACACATGCATGTGTGTATGTGTGTGTGCGTGTGTGTATGTGTGTATATGTGTGTTAGTTATCTTTTTTTATTAAAACTGAAAGTTTGTTTCCCCGATTCAAGTTTCACACCTCTACGATCATCAGGATACACACATGCATATGTTTTATCATTCAATATTCTTTTTAAAACGTCATTCATCTTTCGTTATTCATCATCACTATCGACAACAATGACAACAAGAGCCGGCATATGTTTGATGTTTAATCCTAATAAACAAGAAATTTCTAATATGCTCAACGACCTCTGAATATCTTTCTTAACACGTCCTACCAACCTTAAGTAGCCCGTCGAAACATTTTTGAAGTTCATCTGCTACTGTATCTGAATGGGCGTGAGTCTGATTCACTAGATGTATGATCAGAGATGCTTCAGCCGTGAAAGCTAGCGTTAATAACTAATTCGGGTCTCTTGAAAAACGCATGACAGAAATAACACATTTCTCCGTACTCACTTTTCTTCTATTTGAAAAGGTTAATCTTTTCCAAAATATTATAGGATTATTAAACAACTTACGTAAGCTAACACAATTTCTTTTCTTCTTGTTTTCATTTATTAACATTGCCTTACTTCTTTTACCCAATTTCCCGTTTGCTTTAACCAAAGGTTTTCCGAATTCATTTACATAAAAAAAATTACTGTTTCAATTATCACAGAACTCCCACGGAAAGCTGTTTTCTCTGAGGTGTGGTAGACAATTTACTATCATACACACACGCGCGCACTCACATACATATCCACTAGAGCCGCCTTAAGGCAAGGCACACTGAACACTGGTCTTGGGCCCGCACTGGTCTTGAGAGTCGATACTAACATATATATGCTGTCAAACAATAAATATTATGGACCCTAGTGCATTGCTTTGCACCGGGGCAATAAGGCTGTTCAACAGCCCTGCTGCTTTTTATTTAATTACGTACTAACATAATAGTAATAGATTCCAGATGTCCTGGTAAATATCATGGTTTAAACCCTCCCAAATGGGTCCCTCGCCATGACTATCCTGTTTTTTATTCAAACATTGCATCAAGAACTACAGTATCCATTCTGAACATTTTAAAAAGTAAAGCAAAGAGAAAGAAAAAAAAAACGAATGCAGGTGCGATTCGATAGAGATATAGCTGCTATTTCTAGCAGGTCGACCGACTACTAGGAGACTCCTGGCTATCTCGTTGTTGGCTAGTGGCTTCCTTGTTGGTTCGAGTCTCCTACCTCTCTCTCCCTCCTTGACTCGGGTGGGGCTAGTTGGTTGGCTAGTTGTTGGTTGGTTGGTTGGCTGGTTGGTGATGTTTGGATAGAGCCAATGGAATAAAAATATAGCGGCCTCTAAAGCAAGCAGTTTTCGATGCCATTTACCATATTCTGTTTAGATTCAGCTGAGTTCAGACAAACGGATCAAGTTTCATCTCTTCGCTGTTATTCGTTCGCGCGCACGCGTTTTTGTACATTCGCTCTATTTTTACGTTTTAGCTTTCGCTTATCTTATACTTACCTTTCTCTCGGCCTTTCGCAGTCAAATTCTATTGGCCAAGATCTTTCGTTGAAAGAACTTTCTGTTGTTATTGTTCCTTTCTGTTCTATATATTTCTTCTCACAGACGTATTACACTCTTTACTCGCTTCCTTTCCGTTCTTTCAATTGAGTGAATCACCTTCGTTTGACATTTTGCTCCAGTCTGCTTTCGAAATAGTATTTCGTGGGTTTGTTTTGTTTGGTAGTTTTGTTCTTTTTCTTTCTTCTTTTTTTCTTTCTTTATATCCTTTGTTTTTCAATTTGCTTGTTTCATATTTGTTTTCGCTTATTCTATTTTTGATTTTACCTGATTATAGAAACCGAGACTGGCAGCGCGTGCATTAACATATGTGTGTATGCGTGAGTGTGTATGTGCATGTGCGTGTATACGCTTTTCTTTTGTCTTTTATTAGTTTCATTCACTGGACTGCGGCCAAACTGGGGCACTACCTCGAAAAGTTTAATCGAAAAAATCGACCGAAGAACTTGTTTTGTTAAAAGTCTGGCACTTATTCTCTTGTACTCTTTTTACCGAACCGTAATGTTATGAGGATGTAAACAAATTAGCAACGACTGTTAAACGACGGTGGGAACAAACAAAATACGGACACAAAGACACATACATACATACACACACAACGCCCGGTCTGGGAATCGAAACCGCAATTCTATGACTGCGAGTCCGCTGCCCTAACCACTGGGCCATTGCGCCTCCACTATACATACATACATACATACATACATACATACATACATACATACATACATTTGCCATTTATCGGATTTTGCTTGCTGGCCATTTATATTATTATTGTTATTATTTATTTAACTAATAATAGTAATTGTGGAGGCGCAATGGCCCAGTGGTTAGGGCAGCGTACTCTCGGTCGTAGGATCGCAGTTTCAATTCCCAGACCGGGCGTTGTGAGTGTTTATTGAGCGAACATTCCGAAAGCTCCACGAGGCTCCGGCAGGGGATGGTGGCGAACCGTGTTGCACTCTTTAACCACAACTTTCTCTCACTCTTTCTTCCTGTTACTGTTGTGCCTGTAATTCAAAGTGTCAGCCTTGTCAGACTGTGTCACGCTGAATATCCCCGAGAACTACGTTAAGGGTACACGTGTCTGTGGAGTACTCAGCCACTTGCACATTAATTTCACGAGCAGGCTGTTCCGTTGATCGGATCAACTGGACCCTCGTCGTCGTAACCGACGGAGTGCCACGAATAATAATTAATAATAATATCTATATTAATTTTTTTTAAATATTTATTCATTTATGAATTTTATACACTAACAGCATTTATGAATTTGGCGCTAGCTTTTCAACGGTTACCATGCACAACGAAACAAGTAAAATTTTTAACCCTAGATATATAGCGAGACCTGCTGATGAGAATTAAGGGAGATAATCTCTCAAAATTCGAAATCAATTGATCCAGAGATATCTATTTCCTCATTTTTGTGGCCTTCTGCCGAGATGCTGAGTTAATTTCTTGCTCACCGCTCGATTTCTGTTGTGCTTGTATTTCCAGATATTGGTGGTTTTTTAGAGGATTCTTTTACTCTGATTTATATAGAATGCCAGCAACTCGTGTGCCCTATAATAATTATAAATTAATTATAGAATATTGGATTTGCCATTTATCGGCTTTTGCTTGCTGGCCACGTATATTATTTTTGTTATTGTTTATTTTACTTATAATAATAATTAATAAGTGAGAATTTACAAAAAAAAAAACAAAAGACGAAGACAGGTGTATAAATAACAATAATATCTATATAAATAATTTTTGTATATACACATATATATATACATATTTATTTACATACATACATGCATACACACACACACACACACACACACACACACACACACACACACACACACACACACATATATATATATATATATATTCACGCACACACGCATGCACACACATACACACACATGCATGCACACACACGTACGTACGTACGTACACACACACACACACACACACACACACACACACACACACACACACACACACACACACACACACACACATATATATATATATATAAGGCGGCGAACTGGCAGAAACGTTAGCACGCCGGGCGAAATGCTTAGCGGTATTTCGTCTGCCGCTACGTTCTGAGTTCAAATTCCGCCGAAGTCGACTTTGCCTTTCATCCTTTCGGGGTCGATCAAATAAGTACCAGTTACGCACTGGGGTCGGTATAATCGACTTAATCCGTTTGTCTGTCCTTGTTTGTCCCCTCTGTGTGTAGCCCCTTGTGGGTAGTAAAGAAATAACACACATATATATATATATCCGCTTCATATCGGGCTTTTTTGTTTCACCAAAGTATATCTTGACTTAAATGTAATGACCAACTGAAATGCGAAGAGTGCATGCATCAGCTTAAATAACTTCCAGGTTTCATAGTTCTGTAGTGTTGGTGTTTGTTATCAATATCCTCCATGATCGTGTATGCGTAGTCTCAAAGGGTGTAAGACGTACTGTGTCTGAATAACGCTAAGCTGGTAAGTAAAAAGTGTTTCTCTTACTTATAAGAAAGGAAATAAATATATTAGCAAATGCTTAAGTAACAATCTGGAAAAAGTAAAATCTTCAGGAAATGAAATCAATCAGAAAACACACACATTACAAATTCAATTTGTAAGTGGAACAGTAAAAGTATACAAGACTTTTTTCAAGCGCCACATGGAGCTTTGTATCTTTGTTAAAAACCAGTTCTTTCCTGTGAGGAAATATTCAGACAGTTAAGATAAGAGAGAACATACATACATACATACGTACATACATACATACATAAGATGGCGTTCCGTCGCTTACGACGTCGAGGGTTCCAGTTGATCCAATCAACGGAACAGCCTGCTCGTGAAATTAACGTGCAAGTGGCTGAGCTCTCCACAGACACGTGTACCCTTAACGTAGTTCTCGGGGATATTCAGCGTGACACAGTGTGACAAGGCTGGCCCTTTGAATTACAGGTACAACAGAAACAAGAAACACATACATACATACATGCATACATAACATACATACATACCCTGTTTGATGTCTAAATTCCATTGAAAGAGTTTCGTTCCTAGGTTGGAAATCTGCTCTTTCTCCTTTGGTGAGAAATTCGAAAAATAAAGCTAAGAACGAACATGCAAATATATATAGGCGCAGGAGTGGCTGTATAGTAAGTAGCTTGCTTACCAACTATATGATTCCAGGTTCAATCCCACTGTGTAGCACCTTGGGAAAGTGTCTTCTACTGTAGTCTCGGGCCGACCAAAGCCATGTGAGTGGATTTGGTTGACGGAAACTGAAAGAAGCCTGTCATATATATGTATGTATATGTTTATGTGTCTGTGTTTGTCCCCCGCCACCACCTCTTGACAACCGATGTTGGTGTGTTTACGTCCCCGTAACTTAGCGGTTCGGAAAAAAGAGAACAATAGAATAAGTACTATGCTTACAAAGAATAAGTCCTGGGGTCGATTTCTTCGACTAAAAGGCAGTGCTCTAGCATGGCCACAGTCAAGTGACCGAACCAAATAAAGAATAAAAGAATACGCACAATTGTGTGGACGGCTTAAAATGAATGAATGCTGGTGATGCCCAGTGTTAAAGAATACCGAATGTCCCAGATAATTTCGGAGCGAGGTGTATCGCTTTGTCTAAGACATTCGAACTTCTTTAACACTCAGCGTAGTGTAGGGAGCTTTCTCTGGACGCTATAGTAAATAGGCGTTTAAATGAAATACATACTCTATGTGCCACCGATAATGTTCACATTCCTGTGCTGTTTTTAATCTACACTTTAATGTATATAATCGATCAAACTGAATGTACTGTTAGAGAGGGAAAATCTGACGTCCCGGGCAGAATCTTTTTTAAAGAAAAATTAAAGTTAAAAGGAGAGGAAATTAGTGGAGTTTTACATCTTCGAAATGAAAAAAAAAAGAACTGGCTGCAAATGATAGGTGCACAATAAGTGGTAGGTGAAACAGTAGGCGAAGGTAGAAAGGAAGAGGAATAGAATGAGGAAAAATCGAGAGTGAAATGATGAGAAAAGATGAGATAAGAAGGGAGGTAATGGATAAGAAAGGGATTAATGAACTATGGGGAGATGTAGGAATAGGAAAATAAAATGTTTATTTAAACTTGTCGGTGATATGGTACTCTTTTCGTATATGAAACACTGTTCTCTGCTTTTCCTTGAGAAAGTGAATCCATGATGTGGAGCGATGCAGCATGCTGATGAGTGAATGATAAAATGGCCTGTAGTGTTGAAGAGGGTGGCGACAGGTTGGCGTACTATGTAGCGGCATGCTTGGAAAATCCTCCCGAAAGCGATAAGCAAAGCGTGGGACGGTTCCCCCAGTGTTAAAGGCCCCGCTAAGTTTGCCTGTGGTGCAGTACATAATGCTGGACGATATGAAACAGAATTTCTGAGCACTATGATATTGTGTCTGAGGCCCAGTGATGGTTATGGTGATGCTAATGTAGGGGTAGGCGTTGCATTTAAAAGTTCCCTGTTGAGTGAGAAGTGAGAGACAGGGAGAAGTGAAATGCAAATAGGGATTCGGGATTCAATGCAGAAAAGCGGGAAATATGGCTTGAAAGCATTCAAATAGGTGTATGAGAGAGAGGGGGGAGAGAGAAAGGAGAGGAAGAGAGGAGAGAGAGAGAGAGAGAGAGAGAGAGAGAATGGATAGGAGAGAGTAAGTAGTAAGCCTTCGTGCATATAAGTAATGTAACCCAAATAGTTTTCCACACACGCATTCACATACACACATGCATTCACATATGCACACATGCATACATACATATAGACACATGCATGCATATATACATACATGTACGTATGTACACACACACATACGTAAATAGACGCAATACACAATAATCAGTAGAAATGTGAGTTAAGATTACGAGTGTGTTTTTAATTAACAGGGAAACTAATGAAATCGATTTCTTTTTATCTGTCCACTGAACGAAAAAGCTAAGGTTTAACCACAGCGTCTACTTATACACAGTGAGGTTGAACATGTTAATTAAAACACACATTCATAAGTTTACCTTATATTTGTATACTCCCACATACACGCAAGCACACGTACATACGAATACACTTAGATACACATGAACACACACACATACACCCCTAAATATGTAAGTCCGCCAGTGTATGTATGTATCTATGTATCTATGTATCTATCTATCTCTCTATCTCTCTATCTATCTATCTATCTATCTATCTATCTCTCCCCCCCCTCTCTCTCTCTCTCTCTCTGATATATGAGTATATGCATATATATGTACATGTATGTACATACCTTCATCTACATGTATATATAGATGCATATCTGGGTACATGACGTTGCAAAAAAAAAACATGGACAAAATGATTAACAGGGTACAGAAAACACACAGGCCACATAGAGACCATTTCCTTCATCAGCTGCCACCATTATAACACTGGCGTTTCGAAGATTTATATATACACACGAGGTGGTGTCAAAATACTTCCGGACTAGTTCTGTAAGCGCCAAGAGATGGCAGCACGGTGAGAACTAGCAGTGAGCTTCATGAGGCAGTGCGCCAAGTGACATCACTGTGTTTACTTCGAAGCTTATGAAATTTGTGTTTTTGCGATCACGTGTATGCTGTAGGCTGTCGTCTGCGATTTTGTCATGGACAGGAACAAAGAGCCTACGTGGAATTTTGCGTTAAGCTGGGGAAGTCTGCTACAGAAACATTGAACATGCTTCGGCAAGCTTACAGCGAGGAGGCAATGGGTCGTATACGATGTTCCCGAGTAGCGCAGGCGCTTCAAAAGCGGAAGAACGTCCCTGGAAGACGATAAGCGATCTGGAAGACATGCCACGAGCGTCACCCTCGGAAATGTGGTATTGTGCATCGAGAATTCGTCTCCCAGGATCAGACCGTCAATCGAAAGTTCTGCTGCGATGTTTCGAAGCGTTTGAAGGAGGACATTCGGAGAAAGCGACCGGATCTGTAGAGCCCGAAGAATTCGCCAGATTTTGCACCTGCGGACTTCCATCTCTTCCACAAGATGAAAATGCAGCTCAAGGGTCACCGTTTTAACACCGTTGTCGAGATCCAGAGCGAATCGCAGAAGGTCCTTGACTCCCTTACGGATAACGACTTCCAGGCTGGATTCCAAATGTGGCAGGAACGCTGGGGCCAGTGTATTGCTGCGCAAGTTAGCTATTTCGAAGATAGTGTTAAAACTTTGACAAATAAGATTTTTTTTTAAAATTAAATATAACTGGTCCGGGAACATTTTGATACCATCTCGAATATGTATATATATATATATATATATATATATGCACACAGATTAAAGTAGAGCTATTGCCTTCGGGTCTACTTGATAGCTTCTTTCCAGACAGTTTAAACTGAAAATAAACCCAACAGCAACGGCGATTAATTATCCACAACAAATATGTAGTAAAAAAAGAAGAGCTGGCCCTGGGAAGATCTGATTTGTGAGAGCGGGAAATTGTCTTATTTCTATGGATGTAATGACAAAAACGAGACGAAAAGGAAAAGTGCTGAGCAAGAGAAAGAAATCTTCTGATTTAAGACATAAACACGCGCGCGCACTCACACCACACACACACACACACACACACACACACACACACACACACACACACACACACACACACACACACGCACATGTACTCACACACGTGCTCATACACTCGGACACGCACCACTCATGCACGCACGTGATGACGTGCATGCTGATATCTAATGTAGCCAGTTGGAATCAAATGCTGGTTGGTCGATAGTTGGGATGATGTAGGTTGCATTGGTGTCTAGATGTTAGTCTTGGTCGTGTTGTAGTGGCATTGTTCTTGCTAATTGTATTGTTGTGGCTGTTCAATCTCAAGTCAATCCTCATTGACCTAAGATCATAGACGTTTCATTCAAGGTTTCAAATATACTAGGATACCACATTATTTGTTTTTATTTTAAATGGATTTGCTTACCTTCTTTATACTATATGTTACTGTTAGCGGTTGTACTGGTGATGACGATAGATACACCCACGCACAAATACATACATACATACATACATACATGCATGCTTGCATGCATACATACACACACACACACACACACACACACACGCGCGCATATATATAAATATATATATATATATATATATATATATATATATATATATATATATACATATATATATATATATATATATATATATATATATATATATATATATATATATATATATATATATATATGCATACATACACACATACACATTTGTGTGGCTGTGTGGTATGAAGCTTGCTTCCCAACCACATGGTTCCGGATTCAGTCCCACTGCGTGGCACCTTTGGGAAAGTGTCTTCTACTATATCCTCGGGCCGACCAAAAACTTGTGAGTGGATTTGGTAGACGGAAACTGAAAGAAGCCTGTCGCATATATATATATATATATATAGCTTAATTTAATTTGTCCTTAGTCGAAAGACATCTGTTGTTATGTCCTGTTTTATTATTTTTATTGTATTTGTGTAACATTGTTCGTTTTCTTCCCGTCCTTGTTTTTGTATATATTCGCTGCTTTCTTCCAAGGAATCTAATGCTCTTAGCTTAGTTTTTCCTTGGGGCTGGCCAGATTGGAGCAATATCGAGAATAACCAGCCGAAATTGCAATGATAATCTGGATCTCGACTGAGGAAAGAAAACTCCGAATGACCTGTCCTTGTTTTCTTTGTATCATCTATCTGTATGTTTTGTTCCTTTCGTGTATTACGTTGTTAAGCTCTGGATTGATGAAGTACGCATTGGAAAGCTATGCTTGTTTCGACAAGGCTTAACACATTCTCCCAATACCACATCATCTAAAAATGGATATCAGACAATTATTACGCTCATGGCTTCTTAGCTCACCAGATTTAAATCCCATAGATTACTCTGCTTCGAGCGTTGTTGAAAGAGGGACTAAACGACATGCTCACAATATTGTAGCTTCATCGACGGCCGCCATTGATGACGTCCAAAATTATTAAGGCTCATGTAATGCAGGTATGTCAACGATTCTGGTCCCTCATTGAATTAGTTATCGAAGCTGAAGGCAGGTTCATAACTCATAGAATAACCTTGTAAGATAGCTTATAGAGAGCATGTGTATTTATTTGTTTTTCGCTAGAGTAAAGTTGTATTAAAATTGCCAGGCGGAATTTTACTTTACGCGCGCCCTAACTTTTTTTTATTTTGGGGAATTTTCAGAATTCTTTTTGCGAATTCGTATTCTACGCACGAGAATTCATACAATGACGCAAAAAATTTTTGTTGCGTGATTTAAGGCCTATTTAACTGCTATTTTTAGCACATTCCACGACAACCTCATACCCTCCTCGTTTGTTTGTCAATCTGACGTAGCAATGTTTTTCAATGTCTCTCTCCCAATAAACACATTTGATATCCTATTGCTAGGATTTAAGTCAAAAATTCTGACTGCCTGTATTTTAAAATGTGATTTTAAAAGAAAACTTCGAAAAAAATGAACCAAAAAAAAAAAAAAAAAAAAGAATTCGAAAAATTAAAAAGAGAAAGTTTTCATTGTCGAGTGAATTCTCGTGTGTAGAACCTAGCGGTTCGGCAAAAAGAGACCGATAGAATAAGTACTAGGCTTACAAAGAATAAGTCCTGGGGTCGAGTTGCTCGACTAAAGGCGGTGCCCCAGCATGGCCGCAGTCAAATGACTGAAACAAGTAAAAGAGTAAAAGAGGGGTTATATGGCGTGCGTAAAGCAGAATTCCGCCAATTACCATATATGTCTCCAAAAACATCTCGCAGCTTGTAAATGTGTGTGTGTGTGTGTGTGTGTGTGTGTGTGTGTGTGTGTGTGTGCGTGTGTGTGTGTGTGTGTGAGTGTGACTGTGTGTTTGCATGTGTGTGAGAGTGTGTTTATATGTGTACATCTGTATATACGTGAGCTCCCGTGCATTTGTGTATGTACGACTTTTCCTTCTAATGCCCGACGCAAGACATCCGTTTTACTAACTTCTTACATTTCATTTTGATATGTTCCGAAATAGTTCCATTAAACTGTAAAATACCAATGAATAGCTCTCATCATTCATTAAATATCAGTAAAATACACTTGTTCCACATGCGTTTCTTAATTAAAACATCATTAAGATCGACTTAACTGCAAGCTATTCGTAAATTATTACATCGTTCACACTTGTAACGCTATGTTATAAATCTTTGGCTTTAAGATGTATTTATACTCTGGTCTAATTGATTTTATTGTGTTTTCCTTGAAATTTTTTGATCATTTTTATCTCAGGTTTACTCCTCCGTGTAAATAAAAGAGAAAAATAAACCATACTATATCTCAAACATAATTATAGCAGAACTTCATGTCCACGCACACACACACATACAGTTCAAATTAACAGAAAACGAAATCCCGTGGTTAAGAGTTGTTTTGACTCTTATTTCTAGCAATGCTGGTGCTGATTTGCACTCTAAGTCACTTTAGTGACGATTGTACCTGTGCCTTTTGGTTTTTAAATCCCGGATAGCCCCCTTAATAATTTATAATTTTCAATTTACCATTTTACCGAATCAGTCACTGATTCCTGTGGTATTTTCTATAAACTGACAAGGTGAGTACAGTTAAACCCTAGGCAACGGAGTAAGTGGCACTGATGACGATTAATTCAATACGAAATCATCGATGATCTGACGTTCCTCTCTTGCTGTAGAAAGGTTGTTCTCCCTTGTCAATCAATAGATAGGTGCTTTGCCCGTGGCTAAGAGTTGTTTTGACTCTTATTTCTAGTAATGCTGGTGCTTACTAGCATATTTAACCATGTTAGTGATGATTGCACTTGTGCCTTTTGGTACTTGTGTCATTTGATTGTACTTGTGCCTTTTGATAATTATATATATATATATATATATAATGGCCTACAATAACTTCATAACCAGAATATTTATGCGTAGCGTTAACTTTACTTGTCATAACATCGTCATAAAAGAAGAATTCAAAATGGATAAAAGCCCATTCTTTAGTTAATAGCATAGCTTTAACTGATTAGAGATTTATTTAATTAGATTATCACTGACAGACGGATACATGTTTATCCACCACTTTACAGTCAATACTTTATTCAGCTCTATAATACGCGTAATCTTCTATTTATGACCTCACAACCATCTAACAAGATGCTCCGATATATGTTCTGCTGGATGAAATAGGTTGTTCTGAGCAGTCAGTTTTGGAGATTTGATTCCGTGAGTTCTTTGACAAGTTTGTGACATTTTGCTTGTATGCATAGGACTCCGTCTTCTCAGAAATGATAGGTTTTGTTATCAATTCCACGCACCTGAATAGATTGGGTAGTAGACACTTTTGAAGTATTTAACAGTATGTAGTTATATTAAAAAAAAAAAAAAAAAAAAAAAAAAGAAAGCTTTAGCCTGCTTATAACCCAAATTAGCCCCTAACCCACTACCATAACCCTAACTCATATTTAATAGTTCTTTGCAAATAATCTGGCTCCCATATTTCAGTTTTCTTGCGCTACATATACTTCTACCTTGAATTGGAAAATTGATGGAATTTACTTTTTATCAGACCAAAGTATTAACGACCTAAACTTGTAGCAGAATTCTTTAGTTCAGTTAAATCTCTTGTTTTTTTTTTTTTTGCTTTTGAAATCATTGACTTCGTTGTTACAATTCTTCATTTATATCAAATGTCTTTCAGTACTGTTCTTATGGAATTTGGCAACCAGGGTCGGTTTTAAGTCAATTAGACAGTTTCGTTCAAACTGGGCCCCAGGCCAAGGGAAGGCCCCCGCGAACACGCTCGAACAGAGGACGCTATAATGAATTTTTAGTATATCATTGTCGCTAATGGTGGTGGCTTATGCCTTCAACGTTTTTTGGCTTGGACTGGCGTACTACACGAAGCATAAAACATCAATCTCCAGATTTTGTAGAGTAGAAGGCACGGTTTTTGTGATATATATATATATATATATATATATATATATATATATATATATATATATATGAGAATGTGTGTGTGTGTGTGTGTGTGTGTGTGTGTGTGAATCCCTAAGACTCGAGAACTACACAACCAATTTCATTCAAATTTTACACATGCCTTACTTAGGGTCTCGCTTGTGTTTTAGTAATAAAAAAATTTTTACTTCTTGCAGAGTTCAAGCCCACAGCAGCATCATATCTCCTCCACTATTTAAGTATTACGTGTCGAAAGTGAAACAAAAACACACGTGTCAAATACTTTCAGTTTAAAAATGAAACTATTCAGTATCACCATTTCAGTATCAAAGAGGAAAGTTTCGGAATTAAGGGAGCAGAGGGGGGGGGGGGGCGGTAATATTAAAAATTAATTTTTTAAAAAATTGTATAATCGTACTAATTCCATTATGCAGAATCGAAAATATTTTGTAAAAATTCTTAAATAAAAAAGTTATAAAGGGTTTTAGTACGTCAAAAACTAATTTCTCTTCCAAAGAGAGAGAGAGAGAGAGAGAGAGAGAGAGAGAGAGTGGTATTATCTCTTTCTTCCACTTTTTCATTAGAATATATCGAGATACTATGTTGACACGAAACTGTTAAAACTTTACTAATTTGATCGATTTGTGACTAAACCTGGATTTAATTTAAATTTTATATAAATTTTGCTATCAATTATATAGATAATTCCGAACGTGGTCTGTAAACATAACTCATGTGTACATTTTCATAAATGTTTGTGTGATGACTACAACGAATACGCTCGCAAGATTCTTTGGGGCTAAACAATCATGGTTTAAGTCCGCTGCAAGTTTTTCTTCTTTGGAAAGGTATGTAAAAATAATTTTTGCGCGCGCACACGCACACACACACACACAGAGTCGAGGTAAACCTTTAGTATGAATTATAAATTTACAGCTCAGTTGAAATGACCTTTTTATTATTTTGTAATTCGTATTTGTAATGAGCCTACTTAAAAACTTGATCTTCGCACTTAACCTTATTTTTTTCAAAAATTTGTTCGGATTTCTGTTTTCGATGTAGATTAAGATTTTGGCCAAAAAAAAACACGTTTTCAGAATTTTAATTTCCCTCTCCCCACCCTAAGTTTTTAAATTTTAAACTTTACTCGAAATTTTTTTAAATCCATGTAGTAAAATAGAGATTACGAATCTTTAAGATTAAAAAAAAATAATTTCTTAAAGAAGCACTCAAATCCTCTTCCCCAACCTCCGCCTATCACCTCCGAATGTTTCACTTTTAGCTTTTCAGAAACTGGGGAAGTTTTTTCCAGAAATGTTTAGCTGTTGTTTCTAGCATGTCAGGTTTTCTGATGGTGGTCTGATATTTTTGACGTCTACTATTTCAGTAGAATTCTACGCATGCGTGAAGCATCAAACGAAAGTGAAACATTTTGAATTTTTAGTTTTTTTGAAAGCGGGGAGGTGGTGGGTGGGTGCGATGGGGAAAGAGGCATTGAGCGTTTGTTAACGAAAAATTTAAATTAGAAAAAAAAAAAATTCCAGAAACGTAATCTGTATTTTTCTACGTGAATTAAAAAAACAAAAAAAAAAAAAACGAAAAAGTCAGAAAAGTCAAAAATTAATAAATTGGGGTGGGAGTGGAGGAAATTAAAATTTTGAAACTAAAATCTTGAAAACGTGAATTTTGGGTAAAATAAGTGTTTTCCTATGCCGAAAACATGCACATCCGAAAAAAAAAAAATCATTGAAAAAAAATGAAACACTGAAAATGGGTGGTGTTCACCTGCTCGTGAAATTAACGGGCAAGTGGCTGAGCACTCCACAGACACGTATGCCCTTAACGTAGTTCTCGGGGAGATTCAGCGTGACACCGAGTGTGACAAGGCTGGCCTTTTGAAATACAGGTACAACAGAAACAAAGGGTGAGAGAAAATTTTGGTGAAAAAGTACAGCAGGGTTTACCCCTGCTCCTGCCGGACCCTCAAGGAGGTTTCGGTGTTTTCGCTCAATAAACACTCACACATACATACATACATACATACATAGTGAGAAATTTACAAAAAAAAAAAAACCAACAAAAGACGAAGACAGATGTGTAAACAACAAACAAATGTATTAGTCTAACGCTCGGGAAGTAAGAACGTCTTTTACGTTTCGAGCCTACGCTCTTTGACAGAAAGGAACACAGAAATAAACAGGGAGAGAACATTTTTAAAAAAGGGTTTCGGATTGAGAGAAACGACTATAGGAAAAGGTAGAAAGTACAAAAAAAGTTTAGAAAAGTTCAAAAGGTTCAAACGTCGTGGTATATTGGAGCGATTTCTCATCGACGGAAGAATATATATATATATATATATATATACATATATATATATATATATATATATATATATATATGTGTGTGTGTGTGTGTGTGTGTGTGTGTGTGTGTGTGTGTGTGTGTGTGTGTGTGTGTGTGTGTGTGTGTCTATATATATACACACACACTCACATACACACACACACACACACACACAGATATATATATACATCATTTAATACATGCGTATAACTCCATTTATTAAATTATATATATATATATATATATACATATATGTAGGCGCAAGAGTGATTGTGTGGTAAGATGTATATTTATAGATGAATATGTATAGATGATAAGAAAAGATAGAAAATGCTGAAATAATTTCATCATAAAGAACATTGTAGTACCGGTTTCAGCCTACGCGACCTTTTCGACGTGAAGCATGAAATAGAATTAAATTTTGGAAAAATGAAATGAAATGTCTTTAAAAAATATTTTCATAGTTTTCAAATTCGAGGACATTTTCCTTTTTCAGTGTGTCTCTGTCTCTCTTTTTTACTCTTGTGGGATCTAGGTAGATCTTCTTCTTCTTCTTCTTCTTCTTCTTCTTCTTCTTCTTCTTCTTCTTCTTCTTCTTCTTCTTCTTCTTCTTCTTCTTCTTATTCTTCTTCTTCTTCTTCTTCTTCTTCTTCTCCACCATATCCTCCTCCTCCTCCTCCTCCTCCTCCTCCTTCGCCACCTCCTTTCTCTACTACTACTGCTGCTTAAACAATCAAAGACAAGAATTCATATCAAACTAGCTGCTACTAACTACCTAGAACCCACAAGAATCAAAAAAGAGAGACAGAGGCAGATTGAAAAAAGGAGAATGTGTCTCGCATTTGAAGAGGGAGATTGGATGTGTCCCGTCTTCAGGAGAACCCTGAAAGAAAAGAAAGATGATCACGCGAGGAAAAGAAAGATGGACGTAGGTCACGTTTGAGCAACCAGGAAGAGTACAGGTGAAAGAGGGGGAGAGAGCGAGAGAGACAGAAAAGGGTGAAAGGGAGGAAAAAGGAATTAGGGAATGGATGAGAGAAAACGATAGGTGGAGAAAACAGTATTAAGATAAACTTACGCGGAAATGGATGCGTAGCGTTCAATCAAATAATATGAATAATATATATATATATATGGATATATGGATATATATATATATATATATATATATATATATATATATATATATACATATATATATATATACATACATACATACATATATATATATATATATATATATATATATATATATATATATATATATATATATATATATATATATATATATATATATATATATATATATATATATAACAGTTATGTAACGGTTATACATACATACGTACATACATACATATATGTGTGTGTGTGTGTGTGTAAAACTAAACACACAGCAAAACAACTTATTCAAAACTTCTACTGGAATAGTCTCGTACGTAAGACTTGTTTATACAGAAGTACATTTTTATAGGTTACCGGCCTTTCTGCCGTACATACTGTGTATGTGTGTGTGTGAGATTGTACGTGTGAAGTTTAAATACGGTATAAGCAGAAACATTCCTTGACTGGACAGCATTCCAGCAAAGAACTTAAAAGGAGGTATTTGCATCTGTACAGAAGCGTTTTATCGCCATATCATACAAGCGTAGAAGCAGGAATACGTACGTCAACGTCAGAAAGATACTAATTTCGCCTCCTTCAAAACTCACACACACACACACAAGTCAAGGTAGATGAATATGTTTGTTCTAATCGCAGAAATACACCAAGCACTCCTTCCCAATGCTGGGGTGATCCCTAGCAAGCACTATAATCTATTTAATATTCCTATAAAGCATCTTAGATATGAATGGAATAATGTTAAATGAAGCTACCATAGGCGCAGGAGTGGCTGTGTGGTAAGTAGCTTGCTTACCAACCACATGGTTCTGGGTTCAGTTCCACTGCGTGGCACCTTGGGCAAGTGTCTTCTACTATAGCCTCGGGCCGACCAAAGCCTTGTGAGTGGATTTGGTAGACGGAAACTGAAAGAAGCCCGTCCTATATATGTATATATATATATGTGTATGTGTGTCTATATGTTTGTGTGTCTGTATTTGTCCCCCCAGCTTCGCTTGACGACCGATGCTGGTGTGTTTGCGTCCCCGTAACTTGGTGGTTCGGCAAAAAGTGACCGATAGAATAAGTACTAAGCTTCCAAAGAATAAGTCCTGGGGTCGAGTTGCTCGACTAAAGGCGGTGCCCCAGCATGGCCGCAGTCAAATGACTGAAACAAGTAAAAGAGTAAAAGAGTATAAGCAAACAGAATGTATATGTGTTTCTCTGAGAGTGAGTGAAAGAAAGGAGAGAGAGGAGAGAAAGAGAGAGAGAGAGAGAGAGAGAGAGAGAGAGAGAGAGAGAGAGAGAGAGATGAGGCAAACAGACAGATAGACAGGCAGAGAGGGTGAGAGGTTATGTATTTATGGGTGTCTGCGAATGAGAATGGTTATATGTAAACAGTTGTTGAGTTGTCATCAAACAATGCTATATTGCACAAAGTCAAGGGCGAAGTGGGTAGCAATAGACGACCGCTTAGTCCTTGACACACGGTTCATAATGCATTGTCTTCGGTGAACGTGACCAACATTCCTCAGCACCACCTCACAACAATGAAATTGTATATATGAAAAACATAGGAAACCGCAGCAATAAATAACAAAGTGAAATGACTCAACTGAAAATCGAATCTTGCTCTGGGACTCTCAATCATTCGGAGGTCAATGACACTGCGTTAAGAGAATGAGGCTAATTGTACCGGGTTATTTAGTAAAATATGTAGTTACTTATGGCAACAAAACAGTGGGGAACAACAGAGCAACTGAAGTGGGCACTTATCATATTTCATAATTCTACGCGTGTGTGTATATGTGCATATATGCATACACACACACACACACACACACACACACACACACACATATATATATATATATATATTTATCGTGGCACTCCGTCGGTTACGACGACGAGGGTTCCAGTTGATTCGATCAATGGAACAGCCTGCTCGTGAAATTAACGTGCAAGTGGCTAAGTACTCCACAGACACGTGTTCTTTTAACATAGTTCTCGGGGATATTCAGCGTGACACAGTGTGACAAGGCTGACTCTTTGAATTACAGGCACAACAGAAACAGGAAGTAAGAGTGAGAGAAAGTTGTGGTGAAAGAGTACAGCAGGGTTTACTCCCCACCCCTGCCAGAGCCTCATAGATATTTAGGTGTTTTCGCTCAATAAACACTCACAACACTCAGTCTGGGAGTCGAAACCGCGATCCTACGACCGCGAGTCCGCTACCCTAACCACAGAGCCACTGCGCCTCACACACATACACACACACGCGCACACACACATACACATACGCGCGCGCGCGCGCCCACAAACGCACACACATTTTAAAATTTTATATACAGATTCATGTATACATAGATAGGTATACAAACAAAAACACACTCACACACAAGTACACATACAGATGTACATTCCCACACATATACACGTATTCACAGGCCCAGAACGGTCTGATGAGCGTCGAACTTCCTTTCATTCATTAGGAAGTCCAATTCGTGAAACTATTACTAACAGCTCTGGACTGCAAATTAAATGTATTTATTCTGAAACAAAATTTCACCTTTATAAGCCAACTTAAATGAGTGATGAGTGCTCTCCCTTGTGAATTGCTACTCTTATAATGACTTGATATACTTCTCTATCTCTCTCCCTCTCACTCTCTTCTATCTCTCTGTCTCTGTCTCTGCATATTTACAGGGCGTCCTAAAAACCGTATACATACTTTAACAGCTGGTAACTAACTTACTTTAGAGTTTCCTTTTACTCAACCCATTGGAAATAATGAAGAGAGCTAGATTGAGCTTTACGCAAAGGAAATTTACCCTAAAATGCTACTGGCAGTTTGAAAACGCTGTCGAACTTCAAAGACAGCGAAAGAGGGAGTTTCAACCAGATCCACTTACGCAACTTACAATCACTCGAATTAGAGTTAAGTTTGAAGCATATGGAACTATTCAGAAATATCCATAAGAAACGTTCCGGAAAAGCACGGACATCGACGAGCTCCACCAAGCAAGAATGATTGCTATAAACATATTGCCGGAGTTCGAGAAAATCAGTGCGACAAACAAATGGCGAGACAGGAGTTGCAAAAATCAAACGTCCACCATATTTTCAAGCACTGTCACTGAAATAGTTACAAAGGGATGCTGAAAAGTTCCTGGCTTTAAAGGTATCACGAAAAGCCGGGCTGGAGGCCCAACCTTCTGAGTTCTTTTACAGGGATTAGAAAAACTGAAGAACTGCTGCAATAAGTGTGTGAATATGAGAGGGGAATATGTTGGAAAAAATCCTAGTTAACTGATTCTCCAGTATTTTCTTTTACCCAATGCCAGGAACTTTTCAGCAGTCCATGTTCTCAGAAAAGATGATCTGGATTGAAAAGTGGAGTTTTGTGAGTGGTACTTGGCAAGATGTGTAGAAGATGTACACGGTCCAACAAAGATTGTCTGGGGCATTGGGTTACATTTCAATTAAAAGGTTCAATCTGAGGTTCTGTGGTGTAATGGTTATCATATCTGCTTTATGCGCAGAATGTAGCGAATTCGAATGTCGCCAAAACCTCTGAAAGTTTAATTTTTCATTCCCATCAATATACTTATCAAGGCGGTGCTCCAGCATGATCGCAGTCAAATGACTGAAACAAGTAAAAAAAATAAAAGAATGATCGTCATAAATGCACCTACAGGGGACATGTGAATCCGTATATTACGAGGGAACATCATTTTAATTTAGCAGGACTTACAGTACAGTTACGCACTGGCGTCGATGTAATCGACTATCCCCCTGTCCCAAAATTTCAGGCCTTGTGCCTATTGTAGAAAGGATGAAATGTATAAAAAGGTTTTACGGTACTATGACTGGTTTCATTTGAACTTGCTGTGACAATCTGTTATGCCAAATATTGCTGAGGACTGAAAATGCGGAGTTTTACCTCCACGATGTGCCCCTCCAAGCTACCATAGTAAGGAAAGAACCAACCTTCTTGAGATTTTGTCAAACAGGTGGATTGGAAGAAAAGGTACAGTAAAATACATTCGACATTCATCCAGCTTCATACCACTTCTCGTTTTTATGGAGAATACTTAATATATGAAGTTGGTTGTTTTTCCTCGCATTCAGTACTAAATGTGTTTATTTTGGGAAGTCCAGTGTGTGGCTTTATTCTGTAGTAATGCCCCTTATATAAATATAAACGAATAATTATATTCTTGGGAATAGAAATTTCCCTTATGAATTTTTTTACACACTGGCTTCTTGATAAAATTCTTGTAAAATATTTTTATTCCTTTTTGAATTTATTAATCAAATATATACACGAAATATATTCAATGCTGAATTTTTTTTATTCCTGTCTCAACGCGTGTACCAAAACAACCCAGTAGTTTTCCCGCTTCTTTGTTGAAGATTTATACAAATAAACTTCATTCCCTTTGCTTGATCGGATACGGAGAGTGTTCGTTTTTGGTAAGGTGAGAATTCTGTTTATTTGTATATGTCTTCCTGAACAATACTATGCTGATGAGCGGAGTCTAGATTCGTTCTGGTAATCGCGAAATCGGTCGATACATAGTTGAGTTATTTAAAAGAAAGTTGGTCTTCTTCTGTTGGTTGTTTTTCCTCGCATTCGGTACTAAATGTGTTTATTTTGGGAAGTCCAGTGTGTGGCTTTATTCTGTAGTAATGCCCCTTATATAAATATATATGTATATATATATATATATATATATATATATATCTTTCGTCTTTTACTTGGTTGTCATTTGGCTGCGGCCATGCTGGGACACCACCTTGAAGGGTTTTAGACGAACAAATCGACACAGGACTTATATTTTTAAACCTGGTACTTATTCTATCTTTCACTTTTGCTAAACCACTAAGTTACGGGAATTTAGACACGCAAACACCGTGGTGTCAGGCAGTGGAGGGGGTAAAATACCGGCACAAAGACACACACACACACATCTTTCATTTTTTATTTGTTTTAGTCATTAGACTGCAACCGTGCTGGGGCACCACCTTCAAGAATATTTAGTCGAACAAATCAACTCCAGTCCTTTTCTTTAAAAGCCTGGTACTTATTCATCGGTCAGTTTTATCGAAACGCTAGGACATAAACACACCAACATCGGTTGTCAAACGGCGGTGGGTGGGGACAAATACAGACCTAAAAAACGAGCAGATAGATATATACATATACGGCGGGCGTCTTTCAGTTTACGTTTATCAAATCCTTTCACAAAGCTTTGGTTGGCCCGTGGCTATAACAGAAGACACTTGCCCAAGTTGCCACACAGTGGGACTGAAACCGAAACTGTGTGGTTGGGGAGCAAGCTTCTTACGCTTGCGAATATGTTTTATATATATATTAGTTTATGTATATATTAATATTATCTCAGTTATTAAAACTTTCGATAATTTAAATACGTTAATAGTTACCAGAGGTAGCAAAATTACACTAAAAAACAAGATATCACAGCCGTTTTACAGGTAGATATACCAAGTTAAAGTGATACATTTTGAGAAGATATGGATAATAATAAATGGAGCAAAACGCATTTCAATAAAAGTTCCTTTAATTCCTACACATGTTTCAAAATAAATGATAGTGCTTTCACAAAGAAGAAAGAGCTGTTGGGGTTCCTCATTTATTTCTCTTCAGGGAGTTCATAATAAAACATGTAATAGCAAGACAAAAACGAGATGATGGGGTAACTTACGAGCAGAGATGTTACATGGTCAGTGACCGTTAGAAGAAACCTTCTAACGGTCACGCACCCCAACAGCTCTTTCTTCTTTGTGAAAGCACTATCATTTATTTCGAAACATGTGTAGGAATTAAAGGAACTTTTATTGAAATCCGTTTTGCTCCATTTATTATTATCCATATATATATAATTATTAGAACACCAACAACATACGTAGGAATAATTATCACTGACGGTGCATTAACGCGTATGTATTTGCGTGTGTATACACATAGTGGATCCGCTTGTTGTAGACAAATGAGGGGGCCGCAATTCCGAAATTTCTTGCCGAACAACCTGGACAGATGATTTGTTTATCGTAACCAAATGTGTGTGCTCTACATTCGCCAGCTATCTCCACCAAATCGGCATGTCCCGTACAGGTCCACAGTGTGCTACGCGTCGGATAGCCAAATGATCGCATGCAAAGCAACATGAGATGAACTACATTGACCAAGAATGCGACGCACCGTCTTGTCAGGGAAACGAAACCACTGCCTTGCGATAGTGAGTGCGACAGCCTAATCTCTAGGCCATGCGTTCCTACTTGTGTATGCATACATGCACGTACAAATATATATACACACACACATGCACACGCATATATAGATGTATGTATATATATATATATATATATGTGTGTGTGTGTGTGTGTGTGTGTGTGGGTGTATGTGTGTGTGTGTGTATATACATATATATATATATATATATATATATATATATAATGTAAAATTGTATAGATGTTTAAAACCACACACACACACACACACACACACACACACACACAGAAACGCATATATATATATATATATATATATATATATATATATATATATATATATATATATATATATATACATATATATAGGCGTAGGAGTGGCTGTGTGGTAAGCATAGGCGTAGAGGAGTGGTTGTGTGGTAAACTGCCTTTATGGCAAATTGAATGAAATACAGTAGCTTGTTTACGGATTGTTTACACGGCTGGATTGCTGCGTTGTACAGCGACATCGAATCTGTCGTCAAACTGAACGGTTTCCTTTCGAAGCCATTCAGGATCGAGCACTCAGTGCGTCAGGGGTGTCCCTTGTCTCCGCTTTTGTATATGTTAGCTCTTGTGCCATTGCTGCGGAAGTTGGAGGCATTAAGGGGCGCGTCGCATGATCTATGGTGTGGAAAAGGAGCTACGGAGTACGCGGATGACATCTCCATCATCGTGGCGGATGAGGGCCAGCTTCCAGCGGTGGAAGTGGCCATCAAAAGTTACAAGGCGGTGGCAGGAGCAAAAGTTAACAAGGACAAGTCGATCGGTTTGCAGCTCGGCACCTGGAGAGGCAAGCCGATGCCGTCCAATAACGTCGTGGGGCGACGTCCTGTTAAACTGCTCGGAGTCTGGTTTGCGCCAGACCTCCAGATAGAGAAAAATTGGAGTGAGGTGGCCAGCAAGGTGACTGCTCTAACGCAGACTTGGTCTGAGCGGGTGTTATCCTTGCTAGGAAAGGCGGAGGTGGTGCAGATGTTCATAGTATCGGTTATCATCTACCGTCTGACCGTGGTGCCTTGCCCCGATTTGTGGCTGAACAAGTTGGAAAGAATCCTTTTGCGCTTTTTGTGGAAGGGTGGAAAGCCACTCGTGAAGCGCTCTGTCTGCTGCCAGAAACCGCTAAAGGATGGGCTAGGGATGCCTTGGCCGAGGATGCGAAAATTCGCGTTAAGGTTGAGGCATCTCTGGCTTTACCTGAATGGAGAGCAGGTGTGGTCACCGCACGTCCGGTTCTACCTTCCGCAATTAACGTCCTTAACGGACGTTGGTAATTGGATCAAGCAGAGACCTAGGCTAGGGGACCGGCAATTGGAGTGCCGACAGGCACTTCAGCTACTCTCTCGGGCGGGCAATGCCGGCAATAGGAGTTCCACCGCAGATTTTTATAGCGGGTTAGTAGAGTTTAAGTCCGAAGACGCCTTGTTGGAGACCCTGGGCTACGATGAAAATCAGTTGATCGACCTGTTCCGGAGAACTTTCGGGCGCAGGTACCTGGACAATTACCAGAAATCCCTGGCTTGGCAGTGCTTTCGTGCGGCGTTACCTTATCGTGATAAACTGTCAAGGCACAGAAGTGCCGTCTCGCTGACGTGTCCGAGGTGCGGGCTGGTCAGGGAAACCGTCTTGCACGCATTTGTGGAATGTCCGGAATTAACGGGACTGATAGTTTTCGCAGAACAACTGTTGTCATCGATGGGAAGAGTACAGCTATCAGCTGAATCTATCATCGAGATTGTGCCGCCTCCTTCTCTTAACAGGGAAAGGAAGGCTTGCTTTTTCTGCAAAGTAGCCATACTGAAAGAAAGAGTATGGAAGACGCGTGTGAGAGGAATAGTGACGGGTACCGTTGTATCTGGCCAGGGGTTGGTTAACTTTTTTAGTTACCACCTCAGGAGTAAAATCAGGCTGGAGAAGAGGTACCTGTTACGAGAGAGATTCATGAGAAGATGGAAGCCTGTGCCGAGAAAGCTGGGAGTGTCTGACTCCAGGTAAGTGAAAGCCAGAAAAGGGAGGAACAAGCAAGGGGTCTACCTTGGTGGTCGGATGCCTGTCCCTCAGAGCAGCCATTACAAATCGTAATGAGCAACACCGAACAAGAAAATCAGTAATATATTAATTATATTTTTGTATTTAATCGCTAAATAGCAGCTACTATACCCTTTATGTTTGTCTGTCCTTGTTCGTCCCCTCTTTGTAATGCCTTCATGGCAAATCGTTAATAAAATAAAGTAGCTTGTTTACGAACCACATGGTTCCGGGTTCAGTCCCACTGCGTGGCACCATGAGCAAGTGTCTTCTACTATAGTCTCGGGTCAACCAAAGCCTTGTGAGTGAATTTCGTAGACGGAAACTGAAAAAAGCCTGTCGCATATATGTATATATATATATATATATATATATATATATATATATATATATATATATATATATGTATGTGTGTGTGTGTGTGTGTGTGTGTGTGTGTAATTATGTATGTCTGTATGTATGTTTGTATGTATGTATATGTTTGTATATATATATATATATATGTATGTGCGTGTATATATATATATATATATATATAGAGAGAGAGAGAGAGAGAGAGATAAAGACAGAGAGATAAAGAGAGAGAGAGAGATAAAGAGAGAGAGAGAGAGAGAGAGAAAGAAAGAGAGAGTGAAAAATAGAGAGACATACATACATACATACATATATACATACATATATACATACATATATACATACGTATGCATTTGTATACATTTGTTGATAAAAATTGATAAAAAATCTCTGTATACATATTTACACGCAACGAAATGCACAGACATTATAAGCCTGACTCGAATCAGATATTAAAATACTTTACCTTTGACATTCGTCCCCCCCGCCCCCCCCCCCCGCCACCACACACACACACGCACAATCACAAACAAACACGTCTATCAAATTTTTATCGCAGAGTTCAACATCCTTCTCTATTTCAAATACGTTGTATACATAAAAATATACATACATACATATATTTATGTATATACATATATATATATATATATGTATACACACACACACAGACACACACACACACACACACATATATGTATGTACACACACACATACACATACACACAATCACGTTATCTCGTGACCGATCAGACTATCAGATGTTGTTACCACCGCTGGTCACAATGCGCTTTATTTGCATCGTTTTAGTCTTCATATAACGCCATCCTGCTGTCTAGGCCAGGGGTTTTCAAAGTTTTTTGACTTGCGGACCCCTTTATATTTCAGGCTTTACCTTAGGGACCCCCTTATAAACGCTTATGAAATTTATACATAAATATTTGCTTAAAATAATATATATTTTTACATTTATTTATTTAACAGTATTTAACAAATAAGTTTATTGTCAATTAAAAGATTTCGATTAAAAAACATATATAAAATCAAATTGCTCATAAAAAGTATTTGCTGTCCACGGACCCCCTGTCTTGTCCTTGCGGACCCCCTGTGGTCTGGGAACCACAGTTTGAAAACCCCTGGTCTAGGCGAGCAGGCCAACATTCCCCACTGATCATAAGGGGGGGGATTAGAGCAAAGAAAAATGAAGCATTTTGCACAAAATCACAACGCGCCGCCTGGTCTTGAATCGAACCCACGATCTAGTGATCGTTAATGGAACAGACTAAACACTAGACTACGTGCCTTCACACACACACACATACACACACACACACACACATACGCACGCACGCACGTGCACAATGTTTGATAAGATGCTTGTTTACGAACCACATGATTCCGGGTTCAGTCCCACTGCGTGGTACCATGGGCAAGTGTCTTCTACTATAGCCTCGTATTGACCAGAATCTTGTGACTGGATTTTATAGACAGAAACTGAAAGAAACCCGTCGTATATATATATATATATATATATATGTATGTGTGTGTGTGTGTGTGTGTGTGTGTGTGTGTGTGTGTATACATATATGTATATATGTGTGTATATATATATATATATATATATATATATATATATATATATATATATATATATATGTTTGTGTGTCGTTGTGTCTGTGTTTGTCCCCCCATCACCACTCGACAATCGGTGTGGGTTTGTTTATATCCCTATAACTTAGCCATTCGGCAGAAACACCGATAGAAAAAGTACTAGGCTAAAAAAAGAAGTTCTGGCGTCGATTTGTGCGACTAAAACCCTTCAAGGTGGTGCTCCAGCAAGGCCGCAGTCAAATGACTGAAACAAGTAATAGTGACCAATAAAAGAATATATATATATATATATTCGCACATACACATACGCTTGCTTAGATACGTTCGTAAATATAGAGATACCATTATACACAAAACATAAGCAATATCATAATATTACATCGCACCACTCCACACCAGTCTAGACAATACCAGATCACATCATACCATTCAAACCACACCATACAAAAATCTTATCACGATACGATTTTATAATACACTAGAGCACAATATAGTATCTTATACTCTAGTGTTCTATGCCATACATAAGTTATTACACTTTAACAAACTATTCCAGACATGGGCACCTTTATCGATGAGCGAGCAGCTTGAGGAATGGTTCATCTTCAGGCGAGCCGCATTACTAAAAATACTGATCACAAATTTTGGCACGAGGACAGTAATTTCGAGGGAGCGGGTAAGTCGATTAGATTGACCCTAGTATTCAACTGGTATTTATTTTTTCGACCCCGAAAGGATGAAAGGCAAAGTCGATTTCGGCGGAATTTGAACTCAGAACGTAAAGACAGACGAAATACGGCTAAGCATTTGCTACCGATTCTGCCAGCTCGCCGCTTTGCATCACTAAACATATTCAAGATAAATTTTCGTTACGCGTGCCATTCACATAATCCCGCGGGCCGCAGTTTGCCTGTGACTGCACTATGCCATAATATATTTCACCTCAACGCACATCATATCACAACATACCACTTCAGTTTTGCCTTTTCTACCAGGTTGGTTTCAGGCCGCACTTGGAAAGGAGGGGCTGCCTCCTCTTCTCGTCAAAAATTTTCTGTGGTCCTTATATGGAATCCTGGAATCTGGACCGATGTGCCGGTTGAACTAACCCAATCTCATTGGCCCGGCACACTGCATTGTAACATTCTACATCATACTGTACAAATCTATATCTTGCCCTCTTACATCATGTTACGTCATACCTACGTACCATCGTCATCCCGTTTGCTCAGTCCTGATATATCTACAGCGACTTTACTGTACAACACTAGCCTAAACACTGGCTCATACAAACACACACACACACACACTCTCTCTCTCTCTCTCTCTCTCTCTCTCTTATCCAAACACATATACAACAGCTCACTAAAGGTGTGATAGATAGATTGATAGAGAGAGAGAGAGAGAGAGAGAGAGAGAGAGAGAAAGATATGTGGGAGATAGAGGGATGGGTAGAAGGTGAGAGTCAGTTCAAAGGAAATTAGCATATATACATAAATATGTAAGTATGTTTGTATATATATATATATATATATATATATATATATATATATATATATATATAGTAAGGTAAACAGAGAGTTATTTTTATAAATACATACTTATTTGTGTGTAAATAAGTATATGTGCACACACCACCACTACCACCACTACCACCACCATCACCACAACACCACCAACACCACCAGACTCAGTATAGATTAAATATATGTTATTCTCTTTACTTCAGCGAGGAAATTGTATTTTTATATATAGGTATATGTGCGTGTGTATGTATGTATATATATATATATATATATATATATATATATATATATACATTTATCAAAGTTTGATAAGTGCCAACGCACGAAACTCTGCGACTTGAGTCACTGTGGTACTCTCCTAAATATCTATCTATCTATCTATATACATACATACATACGTACAAATGTACATACATACATACACGCACAAACATACATACATACATACATGTATACATGTATGTATGTATAGAATTCTAGTGGAATATTCCCATCAAAACTTCTGTCAGATGTAAACATAACAGGTCGGATATTGTTGTTTGAGACAGAGGGGCAAAGGTATGCGCCATCATAGAGGTCAGCTGCCCTGCATATATAAATATCTCCTTGAAAATCAAAGAAGATATCTATGGACAGCTGCTTCGAAACCTCCTGCATCTATATCCAGAC
>NC_142935.1:88939522-88949522 GCF_046866305.1 Octopus bimaculoides
ACACAAAATAACTGTGGTTTAGTTCCTGTTTTTAAGGCAGGAACTCCTTGAAATTTTGGGTATTTGAGTATATTTAAGAATTTAAGGATACTATCTCAATGTTTGGTGCTTGATTTATTTGTACAAATCCGTTTATACATGAGGTTCTTAGTGCACACTGCATTGGAGCGAGGTGACAGACAGGGTGGAAGCCCTAGTCCGGACTTGGTCCGGACGGGCTCTGTCCCTAGGTGGTACAGGTGTTTATTGCATCTGTCATCACCTACCGCCTAACCGTTGTCCCTTGCCCCGACTCGTGGCTAAACAAGTTGGAGCTCCTCCTCTCCCGCTTATTGTGGAAAGGAGGAAAGCCACTTGTGAAGCACTCCGTCTGCTGCCAGGAACCGTTAAAGGGTGAGTTAGAGACGCCCTGGCTAATGATGCGCAGACATGCGTTGAGGCTGAGACATCTCTGGTGCTACCTGGAGGGCGATAAGGTGTGGAATCCGCTGGCGGAGGAATTATTTCCGTGACCAGCCTCTTTGGAGAGATTCAAACCCGGTTTTATTAAAAGACGTAATCTGACAGAATGGCAAAAGGAGTGTCGACAGGCACTCGTGCTAATCTACAAGACGGGCAAGGCTGGCAGTGGGAATACCACCTCAGTTTTGTATAAAGAGCTAGTAGAGTTTTAAAATGATGAAGTCCAAGGAGGAGCTCTGGGGCTTGACGAGAACCAACTTGCCAACTTGTTCCAAAAAACTTTCAAGCCGGGGTATTTGGATAATTACCAAAAATCCCTGACCTGGCAGTGGTACAGGGACGCTTTACCTGTTCGCGATAAGTTATCCAGGTACGGAATGTCAGATGCAATTAAATACAGAACGGCATGTCCAAGATGTGGGCTGGACGATGAAACCGTCTAGCACGCTTTTGTAAAGTGCCGGATACTTTCAGGTCTGATAATTTATGTTGAACACGTGTTGTCCACACCTAGGTAGAGTACAGCTATCAGCTGAGTCTATAATAAAGATTGTGCCGCCAACCAGATTCTCAAAGGACGATGAGGCATGTTTTTTATCTGCAGTGGCAGTGTTGAAAGAGTGTGCGTGGAAGACCAGATTGCAAGGACTCGTGACGGGATCCTTCATCTCTGGCCCTGGTTTTCTGACATACTTCAGATACCATCTGAAGAGCAAGATAGGGCTGGAGAAGAGATGCCTGCCTCGAGATGTGTTTGAGAAAAGATGGAAGGTTGTGGTAAGAAAGGTGGGTGCAAGTGACTCTGCTTAATCCTCATGAGAAAAGGAAAAGGTATAGTCGCTGGGCTTTTCAGCCCATCAAGTTTAATCCCCCCCCACCAACTAAAGTCAAATTTAATTATATATCATACAACATCTTTGAAAACTAAGTATAATACGAACTCATAATAACAATAATTGTTTGTATTGCCTTGTTTTGTCTCCTCTATGTACGATATTAATTATCCTAATAAAAACAATTCATCTCTAGCAGACGAGGTGTCCAGTACTGAAGAGAAGCAGAAATAGTCCGAAACTAGGCTGGTCTGCAGGTCCTGTCACTTGAAGGTGGTAGGGGTTCGCTTCCCCGTTCGCAATATCTCGGATACAGCTGTGCATCGTTAACCAGCTAGAGGAGATGTCCTCTTGGCCTTAAAAAATCGCAGTAAAGTCAGTTCGAACAGACAGCTATGTTGAAGTGGCTACGAACATTACTTGTTAGTACAACTATTGTATTGATCTCTTAGAGAGATTCTAGAACTAGCATTTTTGCTTATATATATATATATATATATATATATATATATATATATATATATATATATATATATATATATATATATATATATATATATATATATATATTATTTCTGTGTTCCTTTCTGTCGAAGAGCATAGGTTCGAAACGTAAAAGACTTTCTCACTTCCCGAGCGTTGGACTAATACATCTGTTTGTTGTTTACACACCCGTCTTCGTCTTTTGTTTTTTTGTAAATTCTCACTATATATATATATATATATATATATATATATATATATAAGGTGGTGCTCCAGCATGGCTGCAGTCAAATGACTGAAACAAGTAAAAGAATATAGACATACACGCACACACACGCATATATATTTGTAAAACACGCGTGCGCACGCACACACGTCCCTCCTCCACACACGCATAATAGTCGTTTCGCCTAATTTGAAGCAAGTTCGTATGTCCTGAGACGACCTTCATGACTAAACGAAGAATGACTATTACAAATCAAAATAAGATGGCGGAAGAGTAGAAGCACTTCGCATTGGCTTACACGTTCTCATATTACTGGGCGCCTAAATAAAATTAAAAACTATCAAACATCGCAGGATCTTTTTATAGCTTTATTTTTTATGTCATTTTTATAAAACAAGGGAAGCAACTCATACAGATCTATTATAAAGGGAAGTAACAAGAATTTTGCGAATTTAACTGCTCTTGTTTGTGCACACATTTATGTGATCATAAGCATATGTGTACGAATGTATATGTGTGAGTGTGTGTGATTGTGTGTGTGTGTGTATGGTACTTTTTGGTTATCTCACTCCCATTAAAAAATTGTTTTATCTCACCACTAAAATATCGAGTTTATGTGGCGACAAGAGATTGGATTAAAAGAGTTTAGATCCTTTTGATTCAATACTTCAACACATTGTTGACTTTTGGCCTCCTCAATAGGCATGGCATGATTTCTTATAAAAATGTTATCAGATTCAATAAGGTGTTTAATTTTTTCAGTTTTCATGTTTATTAAGTTTTCATTTTTTTTTCTTTCGTTTTTAACGGGGGTGAGATAACCAAAAAGTACCATTTATATATATATATATATAAATAATTGCAGCGTGGAAGGTGTTTATAAGCCATTTAAAGAAAACACAAAAAGCGTTAGATTCACAAAATTTTGTCAGTGTACAAGTCGCTGTTTCAAAGCGAAACGGTTTTGTGTGTGTGTGTGTTTTTTTAATGGCTTATAAACGCCTTCCACGCTGAAATTGTTTTTGTTTCAGCACACGAAATCAGATCAAGTCACTTGCTATGCAAGTACATCTCCGTAATATACACACACACACACACACACACACACACACACACACACACACACACACACACACACACACACACACACACACACACACACACACACACACATATATGCGAACATACAAGCGTATTCACAAGGCTTCACCTAATAGATTACATTCTTCTTTTCCCAACATGCTTATAGACATCTACTAATCCAATAGATTCTTAATTCATTCAGTGAAAATATATTCCATAGTTCTAATTCAGTGCATAAAATCTATGGCGAACGTGACTTTATATTTGAGTGGCAGACATGCAAGCTTATGTTACTGCAGTATTTGTATTAATTTACTAACTGTGTAGCTGTGTCGATCTTTCAAGAAAGGGAAAACAAATGTAAAAAAAAAAAAAAAAAAAAAAAATGGCGAAAAAAATGCGCGCGTGCGTAACTCTTTGTGTGATTGTGTGCGTGTGTAGACAGAGAGAGATAGGCAGAGTGGCAGAACACGTCAATATGTAGTTCTAATCGAAAAGCTAATTTCTCAATACACTCTTCTCTGTTTCTCTATGACCTCTGTGTTTAAGCGCATATTCTCATATTACATGAAATTTTTCCCCACCAACTGTTCTCTGCATTGGAATTTAATCTTTAATAATTTCAAATATTTAACATCAATTTTATCGCTTCTAATTAATTTAACTATCAGATAGTTGGCAGCTTTACATAATCCACCAACAATCACAGAAGTCCAAATATCATTTTTTGGACTGTTCCTTTCAACACGGGGAGACATCCATCTTCTTTCTTCTTTCTTCTTTTCCAATCTTTGGATGTTTCATTGATTCGCAGATGTCTGCCTTTTTGTATCTGTTAGTTCCACTCAACTTTTGAATTTCATTTTATCTTTTATTTTTATTTTTATCTTGCTAATTCGCCAAATAAGGAAGCGTCCGCTCTTTCTGCCAGACTGTTCCGCTAAACACAGAAATTTTCCATCTTTCTCTTTGATTGTTCCGTCAAACCCCAGAAATATAGCTATTTATTGACATCTGTTCCGCTGAACGCCGGAGATATCTGATATATTTCTGGCATTTCCGTTAAAATCCAGAGATGCCCGAATTTTCTTTCTCTCTTTCTTTCTTTCTTTCTTTCTTCCTTTCTTTCTTTCTTTCTTTCTTTCTTTCTTTCTTTCTTTCTTTCTATAAGCAGTTGACATAAATATAAATATAGATATCTAATTTTGTCATTCAACTTTGCACCTAGTTTGACTCAGTTACCGCTTTTCACGCAAATTGCTTTCGTTACATTTCTTAGGATTCAGCACGTATGTATGTATGTATGTATGTATGTATGTATGTATGTATGTATGTATGTATGTATACATGCATGCATTTATGTATGTATAAAACATAACATATACTCACACATACGAACATATATGCGCGTATATATATATATACACATATATATATATATATATATAAGTCAGTAAATAGTGGGGCTGTGTTAACCGCACGTGGAGAAATAATAGGAAAATGAAAAAAAGCCAGAATGCTAAACTGGAAGCATATTTTAATAAAGATTTCTTCTAACCGGTTTTCATTGTGAAAAGCAAATTATCAAGAAGAAGGAGAATGAAAATGTTTTTTTACAAAGAAGTACAAATTGAAGAAAATAATATATAAAACAATAATATATAAAAAAAATAAATATACCCATACATCATATTGTCTTTGAGCTTTTGTAGTTCAATAGTAGTTCATGTATAAACTGGTATATATATATATAATATATATACGCACACACTCATACACATACACACACACACACATATATATATATACATATATATATATATAGATAGATACATATTTACATACATACACACATACATACATACATACATACAGACAGACAGACAGACAGACAAACATATACACATGCATATGCATATACGTGTGTGAGTATATATATATATATATATATATATATATATATATATATATATATATATATATATATATATATATATATATGTCTGTGTGTGTATATACATACATATGAGTGTGAGTATATACGCGTGTGTATATATATATGCATATGTGTGTATTCTTAAACTTACATACATATATACTTACACACACACATCCTATTTAAGAAAAGTAAAACATTTTATTCTGAAACTCACTGTGTATATTTCGATCAATATTTTAGTGAAAATGACTTCCAAAAATTTTACGCTCATTGACACTAATGGTTTGTGTCAATGTATTTTAGTTGAATATCGGTCAAATACTGGATAAAAAGCAATACCTACTTAGTAACGAACAATTATATTTCGATTTCATCTCCAACTTTCGTCCATTTCGTATTTTAAAGGGATGGGAAGGCACAAGGATTTTAGAATCGGTAGAGTCGGGTCAAAAATCTGTCCCATGAAATTATACTTACGCCGCTGGACTTTTTAACTCAAATATATCCGAGATTGACATTTATATTTCTTTTAGATTTCTTGGTTAAATAAAGTCGATACCGGGCAATATCTGCAAACCATCTTTCAGCAATGGCGGTTATTTTCCTATTTTTTTTTAATGGAGGAGAGCTAGTGCATATACCTATTTCCGATTGGTGAGGGTGACATGATTGATGCTCAGTTCCAACACCTGAGGGTTAGGGCTTTGGAAACCAGCCAACGAACAAACTTCTAGATCACTGGTTCTCAACCATTTTTTGCCTATGAACATTTTTGATTCCTATTTTACTCGGAGGAGGGGACCCTCATAGCTATTCGATATCTAAAAACTATTAATGAATATCAATAATCTACCTAGAAATCATTATTCCGTGAGAAAAACACAACTTTAACTCAAAACCAACACTATTTTGAATATTTTCGGCAAGTATGACAGACTTCTCAATACACACTTCAACGTTATGACAACTTCCAAGCTAAGCATAGACTTCGCTGCACTTACCGGCTAAGTAGATGTACACTACTGTACTCGAGCAGGTATGAAGACTTAGATTTAAGGAACCAAATAACTGAGCTGAATTACTCTTGAGACATCTTGAAGCAAAAGGTAAATTGCAGTGAACTTAACATCTAATTAGAAATACGTTCGCTGTATGGGTTGTGGTATAATACTGGGAGGAGATTGTGCAAAAGATGTGATGTCTAAGTTGTGTTATAGATTTGCAAGGTGATTGTGTAGAATTCATATTGCGTGAGTTATGATATCGTACTGAGAGTGATGTGTAGAATATATGATGTGTTATACCATAACATCGGTCGGGGGTGGATTGTGTACAATAGGAATTGCTGCATTATGGTTATGATTTGTTTCCTGGAGCTCATCTTTTTTAATCTATTTACACTCTGTGATTCCCTTAACTATCAACCTGTTATGCTGAAAAGCTGTAGTCTATTACTGAAGTGAGTAGAGGATTTATATAAATTATTATGAAAGGGTATTTTAATTTGCTTGAAGCATTGAAATGTGAGTGGGTAAATGATATAGATATAAGCCTTTGGGAATGCAGGTCAGAAGCTGGGCAAAATATGTGAAGTTTTGTCAATAAACGAAAGCAAAGTGAAACTATATTACATATGTGTAATCCTACGTCGTAGACCGTGAACCGACAATTCCGCGCATCGTGTTTATGTGTATATTCTTTTATTCTTTTACTTGTTTCAGTCATTTGACTGCGGCCATGCTGGAGCACCACCTTAAATGGTTTTTAGTCGAAGAAATTGCCCCCAGGACTTGTTCTTTGTAAGCCTAGTGCTTATTCTATCGGTCTCTTTTGCCGAAATGCTATGTTACGGGGACATAAACATACTGGCATCGGTTGTCAAGCGATGGCGGAGTGACAAATACACACACACACACACACACACACACACACACGCACACACACACACACACACACACACACACACACACACACACACACACACACACACACACACACACACACGTATACAACGGGCTTTTTTCAGTTTTCGTCTAGTAAATCCACTCACAAGGCTTTGGTCGGCCCGAGGCTTTAGCAGAAGACACTTGCCCAAGGTACCACGCAGTGGGACTGAATCCGGAACCATGTGGTTGGGAAACATGTGGTTGAGAAACACACACCACGCCAGTGTCTATCTAATTTTATTTATTTTGTTTGCAAAATTTCTAAACTTTTCAATTTAGTGTATAAGTGGTAATGTTTTAAACTATTAACACTTAACAGCAATTGAAAAAGGGGTAACGTTTTCAATTGTTAATAGTCAAAAAAACCTTTCTTTTCTATTTATACAAGTATACCATTTCATTACTTTTATTTTGCAAACCGAGGACGGTAGTTTTTTTTCCTTTTTAGGATTCCAGTTACAAATATTTATTAATTGAAAAAAAAAACAAAAAAACCCCAACCCTATGGAGTGGATTTTATCAGAGAAAGGGCGCGATCACATTTTATTAACTGGATTTTGTTCTCGTTGAGATAGAAAACTTCGAAATAGAAAAGATGCGCTGAATTGTCTTTGCGCTGAGTTGTCATGCACGGAATTGTCGACGCTGAATTGCCATGCGCAGAATTGTCGGAGCTGAATTGTCGGCGCTGAATTGTCATGCGTGGAATTGACAGGATGCCGTAGTAGACAGGCAAACACATAAAATTTACTTAATTCTCGAGAGACTGAAAAAAATGATGAACAGACTTAGACAATTTTTTGCTCTTTATTAGGTCTATTCAGAGGTGTCTACATTAGTTGAACAATTCCAGAGAAACAAGTAACCAGTCTATTTATATATCTAGTAACTCTAGAGAACTGAAACTATTAATTTGTATAATATGAGTGTTTAACACTTCATTTAATATATATGCCTAGGTTGTTTAATGACACTCGATAATATTTCAGGGTGAAGGTGCAATGGCCCAGTGGTTAGGGCAGCGGACTCGCGGCCATAGGATCGCGGTTTCGATTCCAAGACTTAGCGTTGTGAGTGTTTATTGAGCGAAAACACCTGAAGCTCCACGAGGCCCCGGCAGGGGACGGTGGCGATCCCTGCTGTACTCTTTCACCACAACTTTCTCTCACTCTTACTTCCTGTTTCTGTTGTGCCTGTAATTCAAAGGGTCAGCCCTGTCACACTGTGTCACGCTGAATATCCCCGAGAACTACGTTAAGCGTACACGTGTCTGTGGAGTGCTCAGCCACTTGCACGTTAATTTCACGGGCAGGCTGTTCCGTTGATCGGATCAACTGGAACCCTCGAGGTCGTAAGCGACGGAGTGCCAACAGTAATATTTCAGGAGAGATACCTTTTTTCAGAAAATAATCTGAGCTCAGAGAAATGAGTTGTTATCAGAGTGCTGTATTTCTGACATTTGGTTATTTGGTGCGACGTTTATAGTCTAAATTTTCGGGTATAACTAGTATTTAAATTTTTTTCTTTTTCATTTTGATATGTCGTGTCTTATCAATTCCATCTACGCCTTTTCTAATTCTCTGGTTTCGGTTTAAATATATTTGTTTGTTCTTGAAGTAGATTTGGGTCATTTATCGAATCGCAGACGTATTTTGACATCAAAGTTATATCGTTGTACAGATTTTAGTGATAGTATGGTTGAACCGAAATACCTCAGGGAGCGGTCTACATTCTAACTGCAATAGGGTGTCGTATATACGTTATATAGTGTCTCGCGAAGGAAAAAAAAAAAAACTCAGAAAATTCGATGAAATTAGGTTGTCTATGTAATTAATAAACATGTACCTCCTGTAGTAGTGTTTAGAATCTTAAACAAAAATGAAAGGAGATTACTTCAGAGTACTTAACTAATTGAAATTTCTTGAAAATAAACATAATGTAGGAATAAAAGCGGGTCACATTAAACCAATGAATAGTTTTAGTCTTATTATACCTCCTTAGTGAAAGATATTTTACTGAGTTGGCAAGACTGACACTGATCTATCTATCTATCTATATATATATATATATATATATATATATATATATATATATATATATATATATATATATATATATATATATATATATATATATATATATATATATATATATATATATATATATATATATATATATATATATATATATATATATATATATATATATATAGATATATAGATATATATATATATGTATATATATATATCGTCCGCCACTACATTCCTCCATGGCGCAGGTTTAATTTGTGTATACAAATTTAATTTGCGGTCCATGGGAAGAGCCGTTTTAACGATGCGTCCTGCCCAACTCTTCGAAACGCCGGTGTTAAAACGGGGGTAGCTGATGAAGGGAAATGTTCTCTATGTGGCTTGTGTGTTTTCTGTACTCTGGTTATTATTATTTCTTGTCTACGTTTTGTTTGCAATGTCCTGTACCCAGATATGCACCTATATATACAGGTAGACGTAGGTATGCACACACATGTACGTATATATGCATATACTCCTTTATTATTTGTTTATATATATATATATATATATATATATATATATATATATATAATAGAAATATGTTAAAAAACAAAATAGAAACTACCCGTGGAAATGTAAGGGGAAAGTAAGCAGAAAAATAAGAGCAAATGCACATTGGAAATCAAAAAGAAGGTAAGGCTTTCTATGAAAAGTAAGGATATATATATACAATTAAATGAACTGAGGTAGGAATAAAGGTAAAAAAGTAATTATTGTGAGTTGTTAAAGAGATTCACAAGCATACCGGTTTCGTAATATTACTAGTCATTGCTTTGAGTATACACCGAATCATATACACATTAAACATATACACATATACATATATACATAGATATACATATACACAGATATATGCATACACACATATATGCACAGATACATATATACAAACACACGCACACACACACATATATACATATATGCATAGACATACATATACACAGATATATGTATAC
>NC_142935.1:88954522-89022022 GCF_046866305.1 Octopus bimaculoides
GGTTTTAGCTTTAGGGTTTTAGGGTTAGGGTTCGGGTTTTAGAGTTAGGGTTAGTTTTAGGATTACGGTTAGGGTTATGATTATTTTTACCATAACCTCACTCATAACCATAACCCTAACCCTAACCCCAACCCTAATCCTAAAACTCTAACCCTAACTCTAAAACCCGAACCCTAACCCTAAAACCCTAAACCCTTACTAGGGAATATTGATATAATTAAACAGGGAATAACACTCTTGACACTGGCAAAAATTATTGTTTATAAACAGAGCAGTAACTGTATTCAGCTGAATAGACGTCAGTGATTGGTTGAAATTACAGAAATACGAGAACTTTAACATGAAATAATTATTAAGAAATAATTTTTGTTAAGCAGGCTAAGAGAAAAAGATGTTTTATATGACACATTCTACCAGTGTCCCAAGTTTGAAAGTGTTTCGTTAAGAAAACAAGTGTTGCCCGTCAAACCAAAAGGATCCTGACAAACTCCTTTCTTCTTAGCCGTTTGCTAATTTCTTGCAGTCTTTTTTGTTTTTCTCTTCTTTTCTTTTGGCTTCGATAGAAAGTCTTCGATTTGAGAACACCTTTGCTACTACATATTAGATCTCGGGAAAGGGTCATGAGTACTTCTCTTGACCCTTTTAAAGGTCTCCGAGAACTGGCCGGTAGAATGACGGGAGGAAGGTATTCTCAACCTGCAATTTTGACTCGAATATTCGTAACAGCAACAGCAGCAGTTGCAGAGATGGTGCTACTGGTTGTCTAACATCTATGTAAAAGGTATAGCATCTAAGTAAAAGTGGTAGTAGTAGTGTTTTTCAAGAGTAAAGACCTGAACTTCTTAAACCATCTACGTACTCATTCACCACATCTTCACTAAACACATCATTGATGTTTCAAGTTGTCTGGGATGCATTGGTTCCACGACGGAACTCATATTCATAACACGAATTTTTCTATCTATCCATGGGTTCACAAAAATTGATTTACAAGAGAAAACTCGCAATATAATCAGATACCATGGATTGTATTTCGCAAAGTGATGATGTAACTCTTCAATGTTGTAACACAAAGGATTGTCAGGATAAAACGTTAGAGTTAACGCCTGTCAAACTTGATGCATAAGGAAATCGGATATTTCATTCTTAATGACCTTATATACGTGCATATATATATATATATAAGTTGAAAATATGTGGAAAACATATATAAAAAGTGGAAGAGAAATGCCTTCATTTCACATATTCTTTTTTATTCTCTTTTACTTGTTTCAGTCATTTGACTGCGGCCATGCTGGAGCACCGCCTTTTTAGTCGAGGAAATCGACCCCAGGACTTATTCTATCGGTCTCTTAAGCCGAACCGCTAATTTACAGGGACGTAAACACACCACCATCGGTTGTCAAGCAATGTTGTGGGGGACAAACACAAACACACAAACATATACACACACATACATGTATATATATATATATATATATATATATATATATATATATATATATATATATATATATATATATACATATATACGTCGGGATTCTTTTAGTTTCCGTCTACCAAATTCACTCACAAGGCTTTGGTCGACCCGAGGCTATAGTAGAAGACATTTGCCCAATGTGCCACGCAGTGGGAATGAACCTAGAACTATGTGGTTGGTCTGCGAGCTACTTACCACACTGCCACTCCTGCTCCTATAGTTTAATATCTTTTTATAAAAGAATTTTATATATATATATATATATATATATATATATTAGGGATGTCGTGATATCCAACTGGTTTTCGCTATTTTTGTGAAGTAATCATTTCTTGTGACAAAGGAGTCTTACCATTTTGGATACTTGAAAAGTAAGAATGAGTCTAGAGAGTGGACAAAAAGATGCAACAGGTGGCAAGGGGGACAGGCAACTCCTCAGTATAATTGTTGAAATAAGAATATGTAAGGATCAGGTGGTCAAGTTTGTATATTAAGTTGTGGTCTCTACATTTGTATGAACAGGTTTTCCTTGTTTAGGCGTAAGGCGACTGAATCTTTGCATTGGTATAATGGAAAAATATGGAAATTCGGTGTTTTATTTCTTGCGCATCTGTCAATCTGTTCGCTCAGGGCTATCTATCTGCCTGTATTGAAGAAAATGAATCTGTTCATTATGCAGCGTAACTCTGCGTAAGGCTCGTTTGGCCCACATAATTGTATGTATATAAATATCGCTTTTGTCAAATTTATTGGTAATACAAGATAAGACTCATGCTGCTCGTTTATGATACCTCATCACGGAGTTTTCATTCACATGCAAAAAAAATAAAACTAAACTTAAACGTAAAAAATAAACATAAATAACGAATATTATATACCTATAATACATAAATGTAAACGGAATGAAAACAGATAATTGTGTATCATTTTATTATTTATTCATCCTTTACTCGTAATGTTGAAAAGATAAGTCAAGGCAAAATGTACTATGAACCAATAAATTATATAAATGTTACTTTCAAAGCCATTTGATAAAGTGAAACGTGCCCCTCTAATTCTGAAACCTGTGGCTGTCTATTGCTACACAAATACTTAATTCGAGGTCAAACTTTAGATAGACACACACGGATTTCATTTTCAATTGAAAGGAGACGATTTCTGTCTTTGCTCTTGATACAATTTCCAACGCAGTCCTTCCAGAGGGGGACCTCTTGTTTCCAGATATGAGGACAAAATATTGAATACATTTATTCCTTTGCTTATCTCAGGCAGTTCTTTGCAGAATAGGAAATTTTCTTGAATTTCACCCTCATTGACAAATCTGATTAAAGCTACATGACAATTATTGATAAGATCTGTTAACTCATCAATCTGAATCTTCTGAGATTCCAACAGCCTTTTAAAAAAATCAGCACTTTTCATATGACTGTGATTTGTTGTAAAGTGTCTTTTTAGTTTAGCTGAAGCCATTGCTGCATTTGAAAGTTGTTTGCCACAGACGACACACAATGGAATAGGAGAGCTTGGATCACCGGTCCACTTGAAGTGCATTGATAAGTAACTTTCATCGTAAAGACGGATCTTCTTTCTTTTCGTTGTTGAACTACTAGTGCTGTGGAATTGGTTAGGAGCGTGTGGCTCTTCATTAGTGGCCTCATCCGAATTTACTGAATGTTTCCTCTTCAAAAACCGCCACATTGGGTTATTATGTATTTCTGTAAGAATAAAGAAAAAATACAGAATGCCCATAAATTACAGACATCACTAAATATATCCTCAATGGTTGTTATATTTTCTCGATAATATAATAGGTTAGATAGGATGATGCCTATATTACAATATTACAATAACCAATAATATGTTGTGCATGTATAGTAATATTATGATCATGAAATTAACCTTAGCATATCTCACTCTTTCTCGCGGAACCTCTACGAACCTTTTGCGAAACTTTAGGGTTCCGGGGAACCTCGGTTGAGAAACGCTGTTGTCCAGATTTAGCAGCATAAGATGAAAGTAAACAAACCACCGCTAAGTATACTGCCAGCTTAACGCTAATGAGGAGATATTGTTGATGTTGCATTAGTTGCGCTCTTAAAGAGAATCAAAATCGGAATTGGCGATACACAGCCTGTTCACTATTTCTTTCTTTTTTTACTGAGATGCTGTTCGAGATGCAATTTTCTAAGAATTTGTAATATTCAATGGATGACAGAACGATATCAATGAGAACGATGATTGACCTGGCAACAGGTTAGTCCCAGACATTCTATAGCCTAACTTGTGTCTTACAGGTGTTTGCGGAAAGGTTCCACTTGATAGTCGTACTATGGAGTTCATTTGCAAGTTGTTGTAAGTCCATCCCTGAACAGATGTCAACAGCGCAATCGTTGGCACAAAGTAATTCGCGTGTTGCCGTATGATGGTATCTAAGCTTTCAGGCTTCTGATATTGCACAAGTTACCATTCGTGAAGCATATGAAGATGATACCTTCTTGAGTTGTATTGAAAGCTTAGGTTAAGCACAAAAAGGGTGTACGTCTTGACATATTTCAGTCTCATTGCAATGGGAGTTTGGAAACGTCTACAGTCATCTGGTTCTGCAGGATGGAACTCGTTGCACCATCATGCAGCGGTGCTATTAGTCTAACCAGCTTTGCAGGTACACAGTATCACAGCCACAATACAGTTTATGGTCGACGAACATGACTACAGAAACTTTCAAAAGAGTAAATATTCGCAGGTCAAATGCAACGGTTTCTGTGAAGTATAAGAAAAACATATTAAATTAGAACACCACATATTTAAGAAGATGATAGACAGGGTATTTTCGGGAATAATAAAACGAAAAGATCCATCCTGAGAGCGGAATCCGTTGGCAAGATAGAACAGTGAACAACATGCAAAAGTTTGAGGGTGGTGCAACGACGTCGCAAGAGCTCTTTATATACTCAGAAAGAAATTGCATAACATACTGATTTCAAATTCTGGCACAAGGCTAGCAATTTCGGGGTGAGGGATAAGTCGATTACATCAGCCCTAGCAGTCGACTGGATGAAAGGATGAAAGGATGAAAGGCAAAGTCGCCCTTGGCGGAAATTGAACTCAGAACGTAAATACGGGCGAAATGCTGCTAAGCATTTTACCCAGCCTTCTAACGATTCTGACAGCTCACCGCCTTAGAAATTGTATAACATATTGACAACTTTTGTGCCGAACTGATCAAAAATTATCTTGAAAATGACCGGAGCTTTGGCAAATCTAGTCAAAATAATATAGGTTAAACACATTTTCTCTCGGAAGCCTAAGAGTGTCAATATCACTGTGCAAGATATATATGTATAAGGAGAGAGAGGTCAGACTGTAGAAATTATGATGGAATAACACTTTCATTCAAAAATGGTAATTTACTCTTTAGTCTGTTAATCACCATTGATGGCGATCATAACATCTTAACTGCTTTCCAAGCACATGTGGCTGCAAGAAAACCGCTGTGTGGTCGTGCAGGATGCTAAGAGCAGCAGCCATAACTTCCTGCAAACATACCCAATAATTTCTGATTGGAAGGATACGTTGGTAACTCTATCCAAAATACATTATATCAGAAAATAAGACGGGATAGTCATGGTCGGAACACCTTTGATCATAAATCTGCAGGATTAAGGCTGATCTAGGGTAAAATAACAACAACCACCAGCACCTTCATCACCACCACCGCCATCACTACAACAACAATAGCGCATAACAGTAAACAGTTTAGTAATCACACACCCCACGGCATCAATACCCACATCCCTATACCTCTGCAACACACTTTTCATTCCACGCCTTTCCATCGTAAAACCACACAAGCACACCAACAAACCGCATTACACAACACTACACAACCAAGAATATTATACTACGCCAAAATTTACTCCTCTTTCGAGTTTGAAATTCGAGTCGAATTTAAAATAAATATTTAAGTGTATGTGTGTGTGTGTGTGTGTGTGTGTGTGTGTGTGTGTGTGTGTGTGTGTGTGTGTGTGTGTGTGTGTGTGTTTGCGCGTATTTGTGTGTGCACGTGTGTGTGAAATTTTAGTGAGATGTTGCTGTGTGTGTATGTTTGCGCGCGTGCGTATGAAATTTGAGTGAGATGTTGCTGTTAGGTGTGTATGAGTGTGTGTGTATGTGAGTGCGTATGTGAATGAGTGTGTGCATGTGTGTGTGTTTGTGCGTGTGTGTCAGAGTGTGTGTGCGTGTCAGTGTGTGTGTGTCTGTGTGTGTGTGTGTGTGTGTGTGAGAGAGAGAGAGAGATGGCTTTAAAAGTGGTGATTGGACAGAGACAGGCAGCAGACAGCTGAGAGAATAAGGGACAAGTCACACTCATGTTGACGACTCTCGTTCTATAAACATTAGCCACAAGGAGCACCAGGAGCACCACCACGACGACGACGACGCCGACCACCACCACCACCACCACCACCACCACCATCACTATCACTACAACTATTACTACTAAATAGAGTCTGTGAGTAGAGAATATTGATTAACTTTAATGTCTTTTATAAGTGTTTATAACTTTTATTTTATCTTTGTAAGTCGTTATTGACGTTGTGGTTTAGTCCCCATCCATCTCCCCCACCCGGTCGGGTCTGATCGAACAGATCCATGATCCAAGATCTTCTATCCCGTCTTCATTTTTGCTTGTTTTATTTTCTTCTCTTCACCCACTGTTTATATAGTGCTACTTTATCCAATATAACTTTTACAATTTCAAGATTAGTTTAGTGTGATTTAAAGGAAACTTGGCTCCTCTTTCCAGCAGGTTTAGTGACCACATAGACCCTATGGTTCTCAACCATTTTTTGCCTATGAAACCTTTTGATTCATATTTTACTATACTGGAACTCCATAACCATTCGAGCTATATATAAAATTAAAATCTTCCTACACAGCTGCTTCCCAACCACACGATTTCGAATTCAGTCTCACTGCGTGGCACCTTGAGCAAGTGTCTTCAACTATAGCCTTGTGAGTAGATTTGGTCGACTGAAACTGAAAGAAGCCGTTGTATGTATATATATAGGTATGTGTGTGTGTTCCCTTTTGTTTGTCACCCACCTCCGCTTGACAACCAGTGTAGGAGTGTTTATGTCCCTGTAACTTAGCAGTTCAGCAAAAGAGACAGGTATAATAAGTACCAGGCTTTAAAGAAATAAGTACTGACGTCGATTCATTCAACTAACGATTCTTCAAAGCGATGCCTCAGAATGGCCACAGTCTAATGACTGACACAAGTAAAAGATAAAGGATTATTAGGAATTGTATAAAGACCCCCTTCAATCATGAATAACCATAGGATTGCACCTAGAAAGTTACCCTCCAAGGCACAAGTCCGCACAAGGTTGTTTGTGGAAGATCAGCAGTCGCCTATGCATACCAGCTCCCCTTCTTCACGACACTGATGTTATCCAGAGGAAAGGCAGAGGCCGATATAGCTTGGCACCGATATAATCGCAACTCATTTCTACAGCTGAGTGAACCGAAGCAACGTGACACAAAGTGTTTTGCTCAAGAACACAACACACAGCCCGGTCCGGGAATGGAACTCACTACCTCATGATTGTGGGCCCAACGAAATAATTGTATAAAAAATTAAAATATCTTGTGTTTTGTAGAAGTCTTATTGCCTGGCCTAACTTGTTTTTGTTGCTGTAGGTGCTTTATGCTTTGTTGTTATTGATATCTTGTTGGATTTTATGCAGTTTCAGTGTGTTTGTTTGTTTTCTTAGGTGGGGAGTTGCGGGGTTTTATTTTATGTTATTGTTGTTGTCATTGTTGCTGTTTCATATGATTAAAGAATCACTCGAATGTCATTATTCACCATAAGTGTTTCTCAAGTCATCTTCGATAAGAGTAAGGGGACAAGCTGGCAGAATTGTTTGCACGCCGGGCGAAATTGCTTAGCGAAATTTCCTCCGGTTTTACGTTCTGAGTTCAAATCATGCCGGGGTTGACTTACCGTTTCATCCTTTCGAGGTCGATAAAATCAGTACTAGTTGAGCTCTGGGGTCGATGTAATCGACTAGTCCCCACCACTTTAAAATTTTCCGGCTTTGTACCTTTAATAGATAAGGGAAAGGCAGCGAGGTGGTAGAATCGTTAGTACACCGGACAAAATTGCTTAGCGGCGTTTCATCCGTCTTTACGTTCTGAGTCCAAATTCCGCCGAAGTTGATTTACCTTTCCCTCTTTCGGGGTCCATAAAATAAATACTAGTTGAGCCCCTGAGTTGATGTAAGCAACTAGTCCCCTCCTTCAAAATTTCAGGCCTTCTGCCTATAGCAGAATGAATTATAAGGTAAGGTAGAGATGTGGCAATAGGGGATTTTAGAATAATATCTTCAATTCTTTAGATAGAAAAAAAATACTGATCAAAGATGGAAGTGTGTTGACAAAGGTTTTGTGGATGGCAAGTCTCTCCTACAATCCTCTCTCACTGAACCATAGAGTAGAGACTTTATTAACAAGATATTTATGCAATATTACGACTACGTTTTAAGGCGGTGCGCTGGTTGAATCGTTAGCACGTCGGGCAACATACATAACAGCATTTCATCAGTCTGTACGATCTGAGTTCAAATTTCGCTGGTGTCGTCTTACTCTTTTATCTTTCCGGGATCAATAAAATAAGAACCAGCTGAACACGGCGGTCGATGTAAGCGATGCACCTCCTCCCTCGAAATTACTGTCCTTGTACAAGAATTTGAAACCAATCTTATGACTACGTTTTACTAAACTTTTGAGTACGTGAAGTAATCACTGCAAACTTTTGATTAAATTCATGCAATGTTTTAGTTAAACGAGGAGAATTCATTCCTAAAGAAATAAATGGGTAATGAAGCTACTTTTATCAATTGCCACAATACAATTATATTGAGTCTACTCTTAGTTTGGTATGAAAATTAACAATATGGACGCAGTTATCTTGCGTTGGTTTAAGGAATGGCAATTTTAATCAAAACCTCTCATGGTGGCTTCTAAATATGCTATACAACTTGTAAATATAGTTTCTAAAGGATAAAACCGCCCCCAACTCCCTTGTTACACACACACACACATGCCTGTGTGATAATGTCTTAGTAATAGTATGTACCATATATAATATAATGTCATATATACATATCATGCATACACACACGCATGCACACACACACACACACACACACACACACACACACACACACACACACACACACACACATATATAACCATGATATTCTGTGGATCTGTAGAGCTCGCCTTCTATACGTGCATTAGTTTGTAAAATGTATAATCGTACTAAGTAATTTATAACACACACACCAGTGCAGACATGTATAATAATTTATCATGCACTAAAAGAAATCATTTGTACATAATTGTGTGTGTGTGCGTGCGTGCGTGTGTGTGTGTGTGTGTGTGTGTGTGTGTGTGTGTGTGTGTGTGTGTGTGTGTGTGCATAGATATATACATGAGTAATGTGTTGAAAATCTGGGAGAAACAAACTTGAAGTAAATTACTCAACATAACGGCAGTTACTAGACCAAACCGAGATTAAAAATGAGAACGACTAGTCTTTTAAGTGCCATCTTTTGAATTAACAAATATATATATATATATATATGACGACCGCTCCATCTTGACAGACGATAGCCATCCCATCAACAATCCACACATATCATCACGCAGTACAATCCCTCCGTTGGTGAGCCCTCAAGTGACTTTGAAGTCCGGCTGCTGACCGACAAGGTCTACAGCACAGATGGCAAATGTTCAGGCCTCTCGATCCTTGCCCGCTGGTATCTGATTCTAAGGAAACGCCTCTTGAACCAGCATATGTCTCTTAAGTCCGGGTATTGTTTTACAAACCTTGTGACATATGCCACAGGTCGCAGAAGGCGGTTGGTATTTAGGGTGTCTGGAATTTCTACCCTCATGTGTTTTCATGTGATTCACATATCCTGCTTTTGACAGAAGAACGCGATCACACAATACACATCCTATACTCTCCATTGTTTACAATTTTTCCCTTTCGACAGGCCCGCTTAAGCTCAAGTTGCTGAAGCATCTTTTCCTCCCGGACATCACAGCTCGTCCTGACAACAGCTCTCCACTTGCTTCGATCCAGAACATCTCTTTCCCAATCACTTTCATACATATCTAGTTTTTTTAGGTTTTGTTTAATGCAATCTTTATACCTCTTTCTCGGTTTCTGCCGCGGTCGCTCACCAGAGCTGAGCTCACCATAAAATAAGCGCTTCGGCAAACGATCATCCTTCATTCTAATTACATGCCCAGTCCATCTCATTTGGGCCAAGATAATATGTTTTTCAATTGAGCTACAGTGCGCCCTGCGCAAAACCTCTGTTTCTGCTACGAAACCCTTCCATTTTACTCCTAGGATGCGTCTTGGACACTTTTGATGAAACCTTTCTCGCATCTTTACATGACGCTTGTAAGTGGTCCATGTTTCGCCTGTATAAAGAAGTGCAGTCAATACACACGCTTTGTAGATGCTGATTTTTGTCTGCAGGGAGATATCTCTATCAGCCCATACTCGCTTTTCAAGCTTTCCAAATGCAGCACTTCCCTTCGCTATTCGATGGTATATTTTTGCATCAAGACCACCATCCCTTGACAGTGTGGTTCCAAGGTAAACGAAGGTGTCAATGACTTCTAATCTTGTTCCGTTCACAAAGATGTTTGGTTCAGTGTATATTTGTCCAGGTGTGGGGGTAAACATTACCTTGGTTTTTCTCAGACTTACTGTGAGTCCAAAATATGTACATGCAGTGGAAAATCTATCCATTAAATGTTGCATATCTTCCTCTGTATGTGCCAGCAAGTCAGCATCATCAGCATAGAGCAATTCTCTGACAAGTACTCTGAAAACCTTTGCCTTACATTTAAACCTGGTCAGATTAAATATGCTACCAGATGTCCGGAATCTGATTCCAATTCCCCTGTTACAATCCTCAAATGCATACCAAAGCAATGTGGCAAAATATATAGAGAAAAGTGTAGGGGCAGGAATATCTCCCTGTTTTACACCGTTGTCCACTGAAAAATTCATCAGATAGATTACCATTAAAAACTACCTGAGCTTTCATGTTGCTGTGCAATTTCTCGAAGAGGCTCACAAAATGTGTCGGGCAACCAAGTTTGCACAAAACAATCCACAGTGCGTCCCTGTTTACCGTGTCAAATGCCTTAGTTAGATCTATAAAAACCTGGTATAGTGGCATTTGTTCCTCTAAACATTTCTCCTGAACCTGCCTTGCAGAAAATATCATATCCATCGTTCCCCGCTCGGGTCTGAAACCACACTGTTCCTCAGGAATCACATGTGGATACACATTCTCCACGAGACGTTCTAACATGATCCTGGAAAATATCTTCCCAGTATGTGCCAGGAGAGTTATTCCTCTGGAATTACCACACACTGATTTGGGTCCCTTACCTTTGTATATAGGGATTAGAATGCCGTTTATCCATTCCTGTGGCACAGAGGACTCAGTCCAAACTTGACACAACAGGCTATGAATTTCGGAGGAGATGTGATCCCCACCTGCTTTCAGAATTTCAGCTGGAATACCATCCAGCCCAGGAGCTTTGTTGGATCTCAGTTTCCGTATTGCCAGTTTTACTTCTTCAATGGAAGGCGCATCGTCCATGTGTTGCATTATCACTCTTTGTGGGATATTATTTATGACATCCATGTTCACTACAGATGGATTATGGAAAAGTTCCGCAAAATGGTCCCTCCATCTGCTCATTATTCCAGGAGGATCCTTAATAACCTCATTTCCGTCTTTTGATTTCAAGGGAACATACGTTGAGGACTGCGGTCCAAAAGCTTGTCGCAATAAGCCGTACAAGTTTTTAATGTCTTTCCTTTCATAAGATGCCTGTATTTCCTCAGACAAATTACTCCACCAGGTATCTTTGAGCCTCCTTAATTCCTTTTGCAGTTCTGCTTTCTGCGCTCTGTATACCTTTTCTAGTTTTTCTTTGCCCTTAATGTTTGGGTTAAGAAGTTTTTCATAAGTAGACCTCTTTGTTGCCAGTAGCTCATTTGCCATTGCATCATTGGAGTCAAACCAATCTCTATGTTGTCTCCTCTTAAAACCCAGCACATCCACTCCAGCCTTATATAATCCTTCTCGAAAAGATTGCCATGAACCTTCAAAATAAATATTACTGCATCTATCCCGAAATAGCTGTGAGACCTGTGGCTGTTTAAGTTGTCCTACATCAATTTTTGGGGGACTCGCATACCTGCACTGCGCTTTCTTGTACGAACCCTGAATTTGAACTTAGCCCTAACCATTTTGTGATCAGTATCACAATCAGCTCCTCGCAATACTCTGAGACTACACAAATCCTGTAGGTCAGATTTCCGAGTTAATACAAGGTCAATCATGTGACCTTGCTTTGATCTTGGATGAATCCAGGTGACTTTATGTTTCAGCTTATGGTGAAAAAATGTGTTCCCAACAGCCAACCCTAGTTCAGAGCACATTTGTAGCAGGTGTAAACCATTTTTGTTCACCTTACCTATTCCATACCGCCCAAGTACATTCCAAGCACTATTGTCCCTGCCAACACGTGCATTGAAGTCGCCGAGCACAACCAACTTCTCATTCAGAGGGACTGAGAGGATACTACTTCTAAGTTCCTCATAGAATGCATGGATATTTTTTCTTCATTTGCTGAGAGTGTGGGAGCATAGATGGAGAAAACAGTCGCAAAGCGTCCACAAGAGAGAGGGATCCGGAGTTTCATCATGCGGTCATTTATACTTTGTGGTTGTTCTAGGTCTTTCATTAAATTACTTCTAATTGCAAACCCAACACCACCCTCCCTTTTCTCTCCCTTTGGCCTCCCAACCCAGAACACTGTGAAGCCGGTTGCTCTTTCAACAAGATGATCTTCACCTGAACATCTTGTTTCAGATAGAGCTGCAATATCAACATTAAGACGTCTCAGCTCCTTAGTTACTAGAGCTGTTCTTCTTTCAGGCCTATCCGCTCGATCCAAGAGAGTTCTCACATTCCAGCATGCCAAGTTAAGTAAAACCTTTTTCCTCGCATACTTTTTATTATTGCTTATATTTCTTCGTTCGTTCCTGCTATATTGAACCACCGTTAGCCGCAGTAAACTAACCAGCAGAGTGCGGACAGACAATTTTTAATGCACCTTTTCTAGCACTTTCCCAGTATATCCAGGTGAGCAGTGTTCTCCTTAAAAGGTCTGCTCAGACACAGGATTCTCCACCGAAAACAGCCCCTGTCCATGAAGACATGTTAGCGATGTTAAGATAAGAAACCTGCCGCCTTTTGTGCAGATTTGTAACTGTATGCTTCCAACCGGTCAAGTCTGCATACGTCGCCACTCCTCCATCGCCACAGGACTTTTCTCTCCTCCTTTCTTCTTTCTTCCTCTCCTCCTCTCCTCTCCTGCCCTTCTCACTCCTTTTTCCTTCCTCCCCCCATCCATCCTTCCCCTCCTCTCTCTCTCTTTCTTTTCCCTAATTTTATCTCGGGTCATACTAAGATGACTGTGATTTGACAGTGTTTTGTCTTGTTGGGGACATCTGTACTTCATTGGATTTTAGTGACAAACGCTTGTACAACACCTTTACCACACTCTAAGTCAAAATAGTATAATCCAGTGACAAGCGAGAGCAAGATGACTAGTACTAAGTTGACTGCAGATTTTATATCAGAGTATCCTCTCCTAGGCTTTTCCTCAAAAGGAGACTGCAAGCCAGCAGTGGTAGATCAATTTGAATTCGGAGTTTTATTCTCCTATACTGGTTGTCCTAACCACGACCTCATAAAAAAGAATTTAAAAAAAAATTTTAAAAAAAGAGCCCAGTCTGCTCCCACAGAAGTCATGGACCTGGTTTTATGTCGGAGTGTCCTTCTCCTAGAAGAGTTGCCTTCACTTGGCTAATGGGCCTCATCTACCCCACATATTAAAAAAAAAAAGAAAATACATAGAAAATACATAGAAAAATCAATATAAAAGATGTAGATATGAAAGGAGAAATGTAAATGCAATGGAGATACATATAAAATATAAAATATAATATATATGTGTAAAAAACACATAAATACGATGTGTAAAAACACATAAAGATCCATAAAAAGTAGTAAATATAAAAATATATAAAAAGTAAATATAAAAAATATAAAAAAGTAAATATATAAAAAAATAAATAAATAATAAAAAAAAAATATATATATATACATATACAAAAAGAAATGTATATAAAAATACACACACACAGAGCACAGCACGGCACAACAACACGCGCACACAGAATTTAAACACACACACAGAAACAAACATTGTTGGGTGGACGTTACTACACAGTAGTTCTTAAGTCCTTTCGACGAGTCTTATTTTTCATCCCGCAGGATGCCAACAATCGCCCTCCTCACCAAGCGAGCTTGGTGGGGTTGCCAGTTTAGTCGCCGACGACCCGACCATGAGACAGGTTGTACTGGATTACATGTTACCAGTAGCGCTCAGGAATACTTATAAGAGCGACCTGACACAAATATATATATATATATATATATATATATATATATATATATATATATGCATGTGTGTACATAAATGCAGATCACGTTGTAGGTCGAACATTGAACTTCAGTCATTTCAGAAGTTATTCCACTCCTCAGACGTTTTCGATATTCTGCAAAACTGACAGATGTCATCTCTCTCTCTAAACATTTCATAATCTAATTATGCTCAACGTCTGTTTCATTAGCAATAAACATCATTAATTCTATAATTACCTTATGAAGGTACACAATCAAATAGCTTGAATTAAGTTCGTATAGATTTACTATGTATCTGAATTAATCAACTCTCAAATTAATGTTGTTTATTGCTAGTGAAACAGCTGTTGAGCGTAATCATATGACCTTTTGTAAAGTTTTTTGCTTTCCTGCTTTTTATTCTAAATATGCGTTGCTCTTAGGAATCATTTTGACCGATTATGTATATACATGCAATTTTCTTCCACCCGCATTTACTGCAATTTTATAATGTTTCAGAATTTAACAACGTAATATTAATTGAGTATATTTCTTTGATATTTATACTATAGTTCTCTCTCTCTCTCTCTCTCTCTCTCTCTCTCTCTCTCTCTCTCTCTCTCTCTCTCTCTCTCTCTCTCTCTCTCTCTCTCTCTCTCTCTCCTTTCCTTCTCTCGACTTTTCCAATCTCCTCTATCTGACGAAAAGTTTTGCACGAAGCGTAAAAAGCCCACTCTTTTTTCCACTTTCATTGAGCGTCGAGCTAATACATTTCAGATGTACGTCCTCTTATTGTCTTGTTATTTGTTATTTTTAATGTTCGATTGTAAGTGTTCGACTTTTAGGCTGCAAACCACATAGTAAAGCAATACATAGGTGTAATGTAGAGTCCTAGACAGTTGAAATCCAATAAATATTGGAGTTAAAAAATGACTGTAACCATGAGATTTTGTCGATCTGAAAAGTTAGCCTTCTATACCTTCTATATTTGCTTGTAAAATGTACAATAGTACTATATGATTTATGACATACACACTCGTGCATACATGTATAATAATTTATCATACACTAAAATTATTTATTTTCCATGATCGCTGAGAAACGATCGTCATCTTATGAATAAATATATTCATCTCATGCCTACTGACTTTCTGTATATCTGTGTGTGTGTGTGCGTGTGTGTGTGTGTGCGTGTGTGTGTGTGTGTGTGTGTGTGTGTGTGTGCGTGCGCGCGTGCGTGTGTCTGTGTGTGTTGGACTCTGGGGATGTGACTGCATCTGGGAGAGGGGCGTTGGTATGGCAATATGAAAATGTGTGTCAGTATAAGAATCGTTAATAGATATCGCAGCTATATATGAAAACGTTCTCTTAGATCATATAGCACACCAAACAAGTGGTTGTCTAATCCACTAAAAACAGCAGCCAAATCTCCATTAGATTTTTTTTTAAAGCCACACACGTAAAATAATATAGTGTTACATTACAGTTACTTGTAACTGTAATACAAACGGGATAATCTCAGATATATCTGCCCAGTTATGATAGCCTGTGATTAAAAAACAACGACTATGGCTACTGCAGTAAACAATAATGAGGCTGTCAAAATAAAGCTTACATCACACAAGAATTAAACTATACAGTTTCTGGTCGGGGAGGAATTTCAACCATGTTTCGTGGTCTGCTACCACAACAGCTCCTATATAGGATCCAGTTAGCTGAAGACATCATCAGGAGGAACCACGTCCGGTTTCGGCCCCTACTCCTCTACCGTTTTGACGTGGCGGGTCCACCCCCTTTCGGAGGTGTCTTCAGCTCTGGTGTTGGGTGCATGTCTTCTTTCACTGATTGTGACTGTTCTAATTCAACTGTGGAATGTCCCTCGCTATGGTTATTTTCCAGGAGGTTCTGGCCACACGTCTTACGGTTCATCAACCCGCGTTGTTGAATTACTTCCCTTGGTGGATTAGGATCCAGTTAGCTCAAGACATCATCAGGAGGAACCACGTCCGGTTTCGGCCCCTACTCCTCTACCGTTTTGAAACAAACAAACCAACTAGTACACACACACACACACACACACACACACACACACACACACACACACACACACACACACACACACACACACACACACACACACATATACACATACATATATATAATTGAAAAAAAGACTGGTGTCAACAAGAAGGAGTACGGTTGGAAATTTATATTCAATCACTACAATTGTTTCTATGCAATGTAGTTCTCCAGGCGTACAGGTACTTGATAATGCAACCGTTTCCCTGCATTATGAGATCTAGTTGTGTTTCCGCAGGCGATATGTAAATATTGTCTCCGTAATTTCAAATTCTCGGCTTCAAGAGCATCCTCTCTGTCTCGTGGCAGCAATAATTTTTAGTAGTAGCTACTGAGTTTATCAAAGGTGTGCCGTTGCCAACGGTCCTTCAACAACAACAACACACCTTTGATAAACTCAGTAACTACTACTAAAAATTATCTCTGCCACGAGACAGAGAGGATGCTCTTGAAGCCGAGAATTTGAAATTACGGAGACAATATTTACATATCGCCTGCGGAAACACAACTAGATCTCATAATGCAGGGAAACGGTTGCATAATCAAGTACCTACACGCCTGGAGAACTACATTGCATAGAAACAATTGTAGTGATTGAAAATAAATTTCCAACCGTACTCCTTGTTGGCTCCAAAGTTTTTCAGTTACCTATCCACACACGACAGAAGCCTAAACGCAAACCTGGAAGTATGCATAATGCTATTACTGGATAGCACAGGGTGAAATCTGAATGTGGACGAGCTTTATACTGTGCTCTACTACATTCTTAACAGAATATACCTTAACTATATGTGAGTGTGTGTGTGTGTGTGTGTGTGTGTGTGTGTGTGTGTGTGTGTGTGTGTGTGTGTGTGTGTGTGTGTGTGTATAACGGTAAAAAATTATCAATTAATACTTAAGGGCACTAACAAGCAGTACCGGCATGCTATATATAAATATTATTTAAAAATCTCAGTTGAACCAATATTGTCGATAAATTTTACTCTGTTAAACGCATACATTCTCACCAATGGTAAATGTTCTTATTTTCCAACAATTTTATCAGCAATACCAAAAAATATATACATACATATACACATATGCATATCTACTTATATACATACATAAATACTTACATATATGTACATTCATACACACATACACACATACACACATATATATATACATATTTATGTATGTATATATTCATATACATACATACATACATAAATACATACATGCATATATATCCACATGCACACACTCAACATCCCCCACTCATATATTTTAGACTACAGAAGTTATACGTTAGCTACTTCAAGTTTCATGCTGGGATAGAGCAGTAATCGGACGGGCTTTTATGGCGCATTCTGCACGATCTGGCAACCATTCCGGCTTATATAACAGTGTTACACTGTGAAGAAATACAAACCAATTAATAAAACACGAAAATATATAAAGGAAGAAATAGAGAAGACGTAAAAGATTGTACTGTTAAGGGAGATCATTCTGTTCATGATAATCCACGTTATGTACCTTTACTCTGTTGAATGAAAGATATTGCTAATGTTGAGTGTTTAATATTCTTTATCTAGGAGTCGTCTTATCAAAAACTACACCTCGTGGAGGTAGTCGAATGAGAGGGGGAAGGCTAAAGTGTGTTAAACTATGTGTCTAATCCGGTGGGGAAGAGGGCGTTTTCTTGTTTGATGACTGAAAGTTATCGAGATACTTATATCTTAAAAAGACCTCTGGCTTCAAGTTTAATAGGTTGGTACAGTTCATCGATTTAATAAAGTTGTGTGTTAATTTTAGCTTTACAGAACTTACATTTTTCACCCTTTGATATAGTGCCTAGATCTCTCTATGATGTTCCACTTGATGGTATGTGATATACTGCTGTCCTACAGGTTGCAGATGTAGCTTGATATCTTCGTGCCTTTTATTTAATCTATGTGTTGAAAGAAGACAGATTGTTGGCGGTTCTTGTTTTGAAATCACTTTCAATATATATATTTTTTATTTGGGCTTCCTCATTCGGTACATGAGTTTCAAAGACAATTGAGATTCATGCATACCTAGTCTAGTTGGCATGTAGCTGGATTCCTATAGTTACAATTAGGATAGGGCATTTTGGTTGCTTATGTGAAATACCTTTTTTTTACGTATTAGGGCCATAGTTGTAGGAAATATATATATATATATATATATATATATATATATATATATATATATATATATATATATATATATGTATGTATGTATGTATATATATATATGGCTACTGGGGAAATGTTTATCTATTAAGGCTAGGAATTATTTCTTTAGCTTTGTTTCTTCGAACATTCAGGAAGGTGTGTTGTGAACTGTATAACTTTCCTAGGTCTATTTTTAGCCTTGGATTTTGCTTAGGTCGGAGTGTATGATATCTTCTCTTCAAAGCCACTGTGGTCACAGCGTTATCCTTGTAGGAAGCTGTTTTACAGAAAATTTTAAAGAAAGAGACGTTGAAGAAATTATTCCTAATCTTAGTTATCAGATTGTTAAAGACGATAGGTGGGTGGCAAGAACATTTATGACAAGGACCTATGTTTTTCATTTGGTTTCTGGCAGAGTATGTAGTGTTTAAAACAATTAAGTGCATAGATATGCGTGCTTATGTTTAATGAGTGTGTGTCACTATAATGGTTGCCTATATACATATATCCTAGTTACATGTAAAACCATTTCTTTAGACTTCACATCAAACAGCAGGCAGTCCAATCTGCTAGAAATAGCAACCGAATCTTCCTTCAATTTCAAAAAAAAGTAAAAGCAACACACATGGTATAATGTAGAGTTACATTAAATATAGGCGGGATAGTCTCAGCTAGAACTCTTTTTATCGTACATCTACGCGATTATGTCTGACCCGTTGTTAAACAACAACGGTTCTTCAGCATGGCTTTAGTCCTTGCGTTTGAATTACGAGAATAACAGAATGCATTCAGCCTCGCTGTGTCAATAGAAACCCTGGTTAAACTACTGGTTAACCTACATATACATGTCAATGACATGTATATGAACAGCATATGGCGATACAGGTATATCAAATACCATTCAAACATAAATTCTTGATTTATTAAAATTATCTCCATCCCTTGAGGTTATGTCGGAATTATGTAATGGCAAGTGAGAATAGCCTCATATGAGAAGAGAGATAGTCTTAAGAATTAAGAATTTTCCAAACTGACACGTGTTTCTATTTCAATAGGCATCATCAACACAACAGTTGTCTTATTCAATCTCCAGCAGTCAAGTCATATTAACATATATATAGATAGCAGAACATATGTAGGGCAGAGTTATTTTGCATATTGCCATCTCATCAAAAGTGTCGACACATGTTTATTCTTTAGACAAGGAAATATCTTAAGAGTTACTTATGAACAACGCTAAGAATAACACTCGCTGTTGAATACACTACTTGAGTCATTTACTATAAGTTTCCTGCCAAAATATTGATACAAATATGAGTTTCTTTTTATAAATAACTATTGGGTTGTCAAGAAAGTTCGTGCCGATTTTTAGTAGTTTACCTTTCGACTTATTTGCCATGAAACCACCTCAGTTCTGGGAAGAGGGTGTTTTCAAGTTAAAGAAAACATGGACGGAGACGCATTGTGCAACAAAATGGTTCATATTTGGTTGATTAAAAATGTAATGGCAAGTATTTATTGACCTTTTTCTTTTCTTTAAAAATCGGCACGAACTTTCCGGACAACCCAATATAAGCTACTTTTTCTTTCTGCTGGACGAACTCGAGCTGATACTCTTGATAAGGTGGGAGTATTCAGTCGAAACTAGTCGAGAGTTTTTCTCGAATTCAATCTATCAAAGAGAACTTAATGGCTAAAACCTATGTTACGTTGTAGGGTCTGTGTACACAGAGGGACAGTCTGTGTGTCTTTTTAAACGTACGCATGTGAACATATTCCACAATATGTCTGCAACAGCGGTTTAGCAGCGACATCTATCAAGGCCAAGCTACTCTAGACTGATAAAGAGCAATTAACCTGAAACTAGTCTCTGGATGCTGGCTTTGTTGGATGGAGGTGCTTATCTCCCCTGCTTGAAAACCTAAGGACACAGAACGCTTGTGTTACGTAGCCAACCAGAAACGGTATTTCTTGGGTCTAAATAACAGTAACATTCCTACTTTTCCTGGGACTGCCACATTAAGTTGGCAACAAGCCATTACTTTATTGTGCTGTTACTGCATAACTCTTTCTGAAGATTTAGAAATGTAATATTAATATATATATATATATATATATATATATATATATATAGGGGGGGGGGGTGAATTCACAAAAAAAAAAACCTATGCTCTTCCACAGAAAGGAACACAGAAAGAAACAAGGAGAGAAAAAAAAGAATGTGTAGTGGTTAGCGATCTATCATGGCGAATTCCGGACAGAAGAATCACACAGGAGAGCTAGGAAGAAGGGGAAATAATAAAGTGGTGGTGATCCCAAAACGAAGGTGCGTGTGCGTGTGTATAAGAGAGTTCGTATGTGCGTGTAGAAGAGGGATGGTGGTCTTGACGTGTGCGTGTGTGTAGGTGTAAAAATGTGGGGCTGGGAATTGGTCAGTGCTGGTGTGTGCGTTGTAGTGTGTTGTGATGTGATGTGTTCTGTGGTATGGGTTTAGTGGTGTGTGGTGTGATGGTGTTGGGAGGTAGGGGAGGCGAGAGTGGGGAAAGCAAGAGTGGGGAAAGCAAGAGTGGGGAAAGCAAGAGTGGGGAAAGCAAGAGTGGGGAAAGCAAGAGTGGGGAAAGCAAGAGTGGGGTGTGGGTTAGGCTGAGGGTGGGGGTAGAGGTAGGGCATGTGGGAGTGGGTGTAAGGGATGGGGTGGGGTAGATGTGGGGCATGTGGGAGTGGGTGTAAGGGATGGGATAGGGTGGGGTGGAATGGGAAGGATAGGGAAGGTGAGGTTGGAATGTGTAGGGGTGGAGAAGGCTTACGAGGGAGGGGTGTCGATGAAGGGGGAAGGAGAAGGTGGGAAGGAGTGAAAAGAAGAGAGAAGAGAGAAGAGAGAAGAGAGAAAGAGAAGCAGGATTCGTGTGTGTGTGTATGTGTGTGTATCTATAAATGCGTGTATGTGAGTGTATGTATATATGTCTACACACACACACACACACACACACATGTATCTTTTAACTTTTATCTTTTTCTTGTTTCAGTCATTAGACTATTGCCATGCTGGGGCACCCCCTTGAAGAATTTCTAGTCGACTGTATCGAACCCAGTACTTATTTGTTATTTTTTTAAAGCCTAGTAATTATCGGCCTCTTTTGCCGACCCACGAAGTTACGTAGACATAAACACACCAGCACCGGTTCTCAAGTGGTGTTGGAGGAGCAAACTCACATACACACATATACATATATTCAACGGGTTTCTTTCAGTTTCTGTCTACGAAATCCACTCAGAAGGCTTTGGTCGACCCGGAGCTATAGTAGAAGATAATTGCCCAAAGAAGACAAATACCCGGAACCATGTGGCTGGGAAGCAACCTTCTTATCACACAACCACTGCTTCCCTATGTATATACATATGTGTGTGTGTGTGTGTGTGTGTGTGCGTGTGTGTATGTGTTTGTGTGTGTGTGTGTGTATGTGTTTGTGTGTGTGCGTGCGTGCGTGTGTGTATGTATGTATGCATGTAAGTATATATACATACACTGGAAACATATATTCTGAGTATGGTACGTAAGCACTGCATGCTCACCCCGGAAATGGTAAATTCATCATAAGTGTTCCGATCATCGTATACCATAATGGTAAAATTAATTTTTTACTCCCCTGTTACGCAATATTGTAGCAGTTAGTCTGAGATAGCTTAGCAGACCACACAGGAAGTTGTATCATGATATGACAAAGGGTGGATGCAGGGATAGCAAGAGGGTGACAAAAATACGAACCGAAGGGTAACGACATTCCGCAAAAATACATCCTGTGTTTGTTTTTGTAGTGAGAAGCAGTAGTGCAAATTCATTGAAAATTCTTTGACTGACAATGATCTTCTGTATTATAAGTCTGTCCATGCAGCATTATGGCGTAATCTAGTTGTAATTTTATTTTTAATTTACTAATTCACACCATGAAACAACGGTGAATTCTTGTTTATTTCGGAGTAACACTGAGACCAGAAGTAGGGACTTCAGCATGTAACTCAGTGTACTCTTTGTAACAGTAACCGCCATACGCAGCGTCTGTGTAGTGGTGGGGGGGATGTGTGGTTCGAAATGAATGTTCTGATTGTCGAACATGGATTGAGCGCATAACAAGAAGCGTTCGATCAGCTATTTTTCAACCATTTATTCCGTCACAACCTTTTCAGCAGCACTTGTCTGGTTCTAGGAACCTCTATGAAACAAAGAATGAAGACAAGTATATACAAAGTAAGTCGTTTAATTATTAATAACAAAGAGATCTGTACAATCCCAACATGCTGGAAGAACTAAAAAACATTTAAATAACTACATGATATGGAACTTTAAAAATACAAGCCAAATGCAATTCCTGGATATGTTGGTCTTCTGTTAGTTTTATGACACCGAGCTCAAAGTTAGATATTAACAGTAAGAGGTCACCTCACGGATTTTCTCAAGAGAATTTCTTCACTGAATTCGCTCCTGATCAACTATTTTGAGGGAAATTGAATAATAATAATAATAATAATAATAATAATAATAATAATAATAATAATAATAATAAGGGCCAGACGTTGTTCCTCATGTCCCGCAAACAAAACCAAAACGGCATAAATGGACACATGAAGAATACATTTCGATCCTACACGCTTATTTCACAGCAGTGCTCTACCCAAAAAACGAAAACGCAACAACACATACATATAAAATATGGAAGAAAAATAATGTAAATAAAGACCTCGATAAAACAATGAACCCTAACAAACTAGCTAACATAAGAAGATATATTCTAAAAGTAAAAAAAAATATCAGAAATAGAAATAGAACAATTGAAAGGAAAAATACATCAGGAAAATCTAGATAGTAGTCACACAGCAATGCCAAATAATAATATAAACACTGAGATAGCAGAACACGAGGACAAACGTAACATTTCCGGCAAAAACGAAGTAAACAAAAAACAACAAACCCAGACCGTAGAGATGTATAATAGTGTACAAAAAGCACCAATCCAGAACACCACAGACAAACATATGAATGAAAAGGAAGGCAAAACAAATCTAAAGCCTGGGAATAACGAAGGGAAACCTAATGATTACGATACTATGAAAATGAGAATAACCAAAGAACTGAAAACCACAGATCTTAGAATGGACCACAGATTGTATCTCCCAAAAATCAAAATAGACAATAAAACAACATCAATAATAAATAGCATAAACCTGGCCGTCGCGGAACTAACAACCACAGAAACAACAGGCAATATCACTGAGCTAAATGACATAATATATGCGGCAGCCACTGCAGCCACAAAAGAAGCAGGGTACTCACTCAAACCCATCCGAACAGGAGTTCTACCACCCAAACAGGCCTTGTGGATAAATAACATCCAGAACAAAATTTTAAAAAAAGAGAAAAGATTTATCGATTCTCAACGAAATTAGTAGACAATCAACACAACTAAGTAACAAGAAGAAAACAAAAATACCGTACAAATACAGCATTACAGAAAAAGACTTACCTGAGGCAAAAGAAAAACTAAAGCAAGACATCCTTGCCAAAGCACAAAGGATCCGCCGGTATGAGAAACGCCAACGTTCCTTTGAACAAAACAAACAGTTCAAATCCAACCCCAAAAAACTCTACCAAGAACTGGGTAAAAATAAAATAGACATTACTGCAGCACCAACAGCAGAAGAACTGGAAGAATTCTGGAAACAAATATGGTCGGTGAAGCAACAACCCCAGAAAAGGACCATTAAAACAACGAACTTAGCACCTGAGCAACTATGGGTCCCTATAACAACTGAAGAGATCACCCAGACACTGCAAAGACTAAGCAACTGGAAGGCACCTGGACACGACAAGATCCCCAACTTCTGGTTAAAACACCTGCCAGCAATGCATAAAAAGCTGGCAGAAAACTTTAACAACATACTAGCAGAGCCAGAGACAATGCCTGAATGGCTCACGAAAGGGAAAACCAACTTAATCCCAAAATCCACGGAAACGGAGAAACCACAGAACTATAGACCTATAACCTGTCTCCCTACGATCTACAAAGCCTTAGTTAAAAGTAGCAATATAACACTAGATAAAGCCAATGAAATAAGAGAACTAGACGAAAGCCAACCATATAAGTATTTAGGAGTCAATGAACTAGATAGGATACAACATACACAAATGAAAGAAAAAATAAAGAAAGAGTACTACAGACGAGTTAGATCAATACTAAAAACAGAGCTCAATGCTAAAAACAAGATAATGGGTATCAACACTTTAGCTGTCCCAGTTATAAGCTACAGCTACAACATCCTTAACTGGACACTAAACGAACTATCTAAAATAGACAGGAAAACAAGAAAAATAACGACAGGATATAGGATGCACCACCCAAAATCTGACAGAGAAAGGCTATATATACAACGCACAGAAGGTGGCAGGGGTCTTATACAGCTGGAAAACTATTATAAAATAACCACCATAGGACTGCAAAAATACTTACTCCAGAAGCAAGGAAAACTAATACAAATAGCCACAAAACACGAGCAAAACCAAAAACTGTTTTCAGTATTTAAGGAAGCTGACAAATACAAACAAGAAATCAATCTACCTAACAAATACGAAGAAGAAGAAGAAGAAGAAGAAGAAGAAGAAGAAGAAGAAGAAGAAGAAGAAGAAGAAGAAGAAGAAGAAGAAGAAGAAGAAGAAGAAGAAGAAGAAGAAGAAACAACAAAAGCTATAAAACAAATGAAATCCAAACTAAAACTGGAACAGCAACGGACCATGATAAAACGATGGCAAGAAAAGCCCCTACATGGTAAATACTGGGCTAAACTAAATGCAAAAGAAATAGACAGAGAAAAATCCCAGCAATGGTTGAGAAGCTCAGGACTCAAAGCAGAGATTGAAGGATTTTTAATGGCTGCACAAGACCAAAGCCTCCCCACCAGAAATTACCAAAAACATATAATGAAAAGAAACATAGCAAGTAACTGTAGAATATGTGGAGATGGACAAGAAACAATAAATCATATTATCTCTGGTTGCCCAGTCCTAGCTAAGAAGGAATGTATTCACAGACACGACAGAGCTGGGACCTATATACACTGGAAGCTATGCCAACACTATGGAATAACAACAGAAAAAAGATGGTATAAACACACGCCAGAAAAGGTCACAGAAAACGAGAAAGCAACCATACTCTGGGATATGCCAATACACACAGATAGAGAAATTAAGACAAATAGACCGGATATAGTTGTCAAAGATCATGAAGAAAGAAAATGCTTTCTAATTGATGTATCAATACCAGCAGATGACAACGTTTCTCTAAAAGAAATGGAAAAACTTTCAAAATACAAAGACCTGGAAATAGAGGTAACTCGAATGTGGAGTCTAAAAACAGAAACAATTCCTATTATAGTAGGTGCCTTAGGTATAATAAAAAAAATATTCAGACAAATACATAACAAAAACACCAGGACTTACAAATATATATAACATACAGAAAATTGCACTACTGGGCACTGCACACATCCTACGCAAAACACTTTCAATACAGTAACCATAAGAGAACCCCAGCAAACCACAGCACATACCCAAGGCGCACAGAGCTGCGCTCGGTAGTGAAGTGAAAGCACGTTATAAAAATAAAACTACTGAACAATAATAATAATAATAATAATGTCATGCACTGTTTATTTTGATATGCAGTCACCATTTCGAACTCATATGATTGTGATGCATGTACTTGGTGTAACCTTATCAGGCGGGTAGTCATGATGAATATATTGGGCTACTACTACTACTACTACTACTACTACTACTACTACTACTACTACTACTACTATTACTACTACTACTACTACTACTATACTACTACTACTGCTGCTGCTGCTATTACTACAACTACTGCTACATGTCATCAAAGTGACACTGGGGTACGTACCCCAATGTCACTTTGATGACGTGTAATGCTCTCTCAGTAGTATTAGTAGTAGTAGCAGTAGTTGTAGTAGCAGCAGCAGCAGCAGCAGTAGTAGGAATAGTAGTAGTAGTAGTAGTAGTAGTAGTAGTATGTAGTCCCGGACAGTGGCTCTCATGGCTTCTGATATCAACTGATTCGAAGTTTTGTCCTAGAGTAAAAGATGGGCTACAGCAAATATTCTGTTCAGTACTACAGATGTGCTTGTCAGTTGCTTGAGCTTAACCAGTTGAGCATGTTCCTAAGTCGTTGACGATATGTACATCTCTGATCACGAGCAGAAGTAGTGGGAGAGCACTATAGCCATGGGTTGAGAGGGATTCTTTGGGGTTTTAATATTTCACCTCTGGAAACATGGGTATTTCGTTCATCATTCTTAAACAATCCTTATGACCAATAAAAAAAAAAATCTGACAAACATCGATATCTTAACCAATTATAACATAATCCGTTCTACCAGTTGATTAGATCGACCTCAGTACACAACTGATACTTAATTTAATGACCCCGAAAGGATGAAAGGCAAAGACGACCTCGGCGGCATTTGAACTTAGAACGTGATGACAGCGAAATAACGTTAAGCATTTTCGACGGCGTGCTAACGATTCTGCTGGTTTGCCACCTTCCAATTATAACATAATGCAAAAGGAATTTTAGCCGCATCAGGTCAAAATGACGAACCTTATAAGGTAGTGGGGGTAAATTCTTATTGAAAGTAGGGAATAAGTTTGCACTGGGCCGACTGGTTGCGCAATGAACTAAGCTATGGTAGCCAAAGTAAAAATTGATTAAATATACTCGACGTGCTTTGCTTTGTACACGCACTAGAACATTCGGTCTTTTTTTTTTTTTGTCGAACACTTTTTTGATGGATCTCGAATCAGAAAAGAATAATTTATACTAATTCTTACAAGGTTAACCTAATTCATAAACTAGTAAAGCATAAATAATTTGTTGAACGAAAAGAAAGAAATATGCTTTAATTTTTTTCTTGAATGCACTGATTCGAGAGCACGAAAGGATCAGTTTTCATTATTTATTTTTCTTTCTGTTCGCGAAAGTCAACATCTCTGGCGATTAATGAGATCATTTGTGATTTTTAAAAAAATAGTGTAAGTTATAGGTTTAGTTACCAGACCGCGCTAAACACTGTTGAACACTCCTCATATTTTTCAGTCTTGTGTTTTTCCAGTCCAAGCGTGCCGGTACCCTCAAGTCTCTGAGAATGGTTAGTTTGGAGTATGAGGGACTTTGGAAGTAGTGTGAGCTATGTACATTATTTCCAATAGGCGTGGGATATCGCTTGTTTATAGATGGAAACACAATGTCCATCCTGGTTGGTATCCGCCTCAAGAAGGATAGCATAGTAAGATGATGAATACAAAAAGAAATGCACATAGTGTCAATTGGTGTGAGAAAGTAAGAACGAAACTAAAAGTAAAGAATTTCTACAACAAATAGGCGTAGGAGTGGCTGTGTGGTAAGTAGCTAGCTTACCAACCACATGGTCCCGGGTTCAGTCCCACTGCGCGGCATCTTGGGCAAGTGTCTTCTACTATAGCCTCGGGCCGACCAAAGCCTTGTGAGTGGATTTGGTAGACGGAAACTGAAAGAAGCCTGTCGTATATATATATATATATATATATATATATATATATATATATATATATATATGTATGTGTGTATGTTTGTATGTGTGTGTTTGTCCCCCCAACATCGCTTGACAACCGATGCTGGTGTGTTTATGTCCCCGTAACTTAGCGGTTTGGCAAAATAGATCGATAGAATAAGTACTAGGCTTCTAAAGAATAAGTCCTGGGGTCGATTTGCTCGACTAAAAGGCGGTGCTCCAGCATGGCCACAGTCAAAAGACTGAAACAAGTAAAAGAGTAAAAGAGTAAAGCGTAAAATGGTAAAAATAATCGCAGTAAGGTTAGGGTGATTGCATCTGTCGCTGGTTTGGTGTAGTAACTGCATAGACGAAAAGAAATTAGAAATACAGGCAATGACTCGGCTTTGGTCTCAGTCTTGTTACCGACCTGTCAAAATTCGTTCGTTTCTGTGAGCTTATCCATTTGTTTTCGGTTTCATGGTGTGTCGAAGTGGGAGAGCAAAGAGACGGGTACAGGCGCACGCGTGTATGTACGTGTCTATAAAAGACACGTGTGTGCGTGTGTGTGTGTGTGTATTTATGTATGTACGTGTATTTGAAAAATAATGGTCGTACAAGTGTGCGTGCGTTTATGTATGTACATGTATATGAAAGCTAATGGGTGTACGGGTGTGTGCATGTGTGTGTGTGTGTGTGTGCAAGCTGGTTCTGTTCTCTGTCTTTGTATTCACTCACACACGCACACAAAGACACACGTACACCCATTATCTTTCATATAGACACACATACATACATATATATATATATATATATATATATATATATATATATATATATATATATATATATATACTGCTTTTTTCTTCACCGCCCGATTTGTTTTGCAATGATTTGTTTATAATGTTTTTTAATGATTGTTATTGAACATTAGCTCACACCTTCCATCAAATTGACATCGCCTGTACAGTTGCATGATGTGACCAGATGTCGAAATGATTGCAGAAGAACGGGAGAAGTATATTTCTCAAAAACACAATGTAGTACTTAACCCGGGAATGGAAACCGCGACCTTGCGTGCAACACCCTAACCACTGGGCCAACATACATGCATACACTTATGCCTGACAAGTAATAGCAACAATGAAAAGGCTGACTGCGCTCTTTTTAGTCTTCAATTACATGCATTATGTGCGTGTGCGTGAAACTACACACGCGCGCGCGCGCGCACACACACACACGCACACACAGGCACGCACGCACGCACACACACACACACACACACACGCACGCACGCACACACACACATATACACACACGCACACATAGAATTATGTAACGGCATGAATTAATTAGCCTAACTTTTTAAAACTTCCATATCAAGATTGAGAGGCGCAGAGAGAGAGAGAGAGAGAGAGAGAGAGAGAGAGAGAGAGAAAGAGAGGGAGAGAGAGCAAGAGAGAGAGAGAGAGAGAGAGAGATTGTGTGTGTGACTGTAAGTGAGAGTGAAATGGGGAGAGAGGAAATTGAGATAAGTGGGGAGAGGATTCTGGAGAAGCGGGTGCGTGGAATGCAATAAATGCCAAGACATTCCATAGTGCGAATAAGATCGCATACATACGTATGTGTGTATGTGTGCGTATGTGTGTATGTGCGTGCGTGTCTTTATTGACTGTGGTAGCAATAAGGATGGTGGTGGTGTTAGTGGTAGTGGTGGGGAGAAACATTCAAACGCCTGAAATTTCATATGTTGTTGCTGTTATTGCAAAGTTTTATAGAACACATGCACACACACACACACACACACACACACACATACCACACATACCACCAAGAGTTAAACACATACGTGTATTTATGTCAATGTTTGTGTCTGTGTGTGTGTATATATATGTATGTGTGTATATGTGTGTGTGTGTGTGAGTGTGCGCGCGTTGTATATATATATATATACACATACACACATATATATATACATACACATATATATATATACATACACACATATATATATATAAGTGAGTTAGGAGGAATATATTATCCGGGTGGTTACCGTATTAACTCTCAGGTTTCAAACGCCGGCTAACCACAACGGTCAGTATCCAATGTCTGTGTCTGCAAATATCTGTAGTCACTCCATGAGTTTATCCGTTGAGTAATTCCATATGTCCTACGCTGGACTGTAAAGGTTTCCTGGATTATATATTAGTGTTAATAATAATAATAATAATAATAATAATAATAATAATAATAATAATAATAACAATAATAATAATGATGATGATGATGATAATAATAGTAATAATAATAATAATAATAATAAATGCCCTGATGCAGTACCAGGCAGTGGTTCTCATGGCTTCTGATCTTAATTGATTGGAAGTGTTATCATGTGCATTGTTTTGTCTTGGTATAAAAAGATGGGCTACAGCAAATATTCTGCTTAATACCATAGATTTGCTTGTCAGTTGCTTCACCTTAACCAGTTGAGCATGTCCCTTGGTGGCTGATGATATGTGCATCTCTGATCATGAGCAGAAGTAGTGGGGGAGCATCATAGCCATGTGTTGAGAGGAATTCTTTGGGGTTTGAATAATTCACCTTTGGAAACATGGTTGTTTTGCTCAACATCCTTGAACAAACCTTATTCGGGGACCTTTTGAGCGTGATGGGCTACTCGACCTGAAGAAAATTCTAACTGGGCCCCACCTGCGAGGTCATGCGCTGTTTGTCTTGATATGAGATCACCATGTCGCGCACATATGGTTGTGATGCATGTGCTTGGTGTACCCTTATCAGACGGGTAGTCATGATGGGTATACTGGGCTTCGTATATTTTACCCCAGTGTCACTTTGATGGCATGCACTGCTCTCTCACTGAATAATAATAATAATAATAATACTAATAATAATAATAATAATAATAATAATAATAATAATAATAATAATCTTTTCTACTCTAGGCACAAGGCCTGAAGATTTTGGGGGAGGGGGCCATTCGATTAGATCGACCCGAATACGCAACTGGTACTTAATTTATCGACCCCGAAAGGATGAAAGACAAAGTCGACCTCGGTGGAATAAGTTTGGAGACTTGTACATAGACGAAATTTAATTTATAGTTATATACAGCATATTACTGTGACCTACACGTGTTCCTGCAGAAGACCAAATGGACAGACCCTGGCGAAACTGCGCCAGCAATATTGCGAAGTTGCATCTACAACAGTGAGTAGTCGCTGCAGTGGAAATTTTGTGAATGTGCAAGTCTCCATACTTCTTGTTATTATCAATACTTATACATACATACATACATACATACATACATACATACATACATTACATTACATACATATGTGTGTGTGTGCATTTATTTATGTACGTATATTTGTGTGCGTATGTGTGTGTGTGCGTGCGTGTGTGTGTGTGCGTGCGTGCGTGTGTGTGTGCGTGTGTGACATGACACGGAGGAGTTACAGCACACACAAAAACACAGCAACAGAAATAGAGAACTAAACAATAGAGAAATAAATAATAAACAAATAAGTAGAATCTCCACTAAGGGTAATCCGAGCAAAACCCCACACAAAAATCCCGGATTACTCTGCCATTTCCAAGGCACAGGAAAGTGCCCACTTTCAGCTTCTTTCCTTCTGCTTAGAAAAGTATATTCAGAATAGATCCGTACAGTCTCACTAGTCTTGCCACAGGTCGACCACCTTTTGATAAACATACTAGAAGTCAGTACTTCCCTCTCTACCTGTTATATCCTTACGGATAAACGAATACACTGCAATAGTATAATTACAATATAATCGAAATAAACGGCAGTAGCCAAACGTAATGTAACAACAATCTTTTAAGAACCAACAATCTAACACGCTAGCTCGAACTGTGAACTTTGAACTCTAAATTTGAACTATCAACATACGAACTGTAGTACTTCACTTACTCAGGCTGCTACTATTTATATGCAGTGGTCCAGTCCATTCTCACCAGGAGACGTTGTACTCTCGCACAACATCTCCCCTTTCGAGATTTCGTGTTCCAAACAAATAAAGAAATTATATATATATATATATATATATATATATATATATATATTGGTATCTCTTTCGCTTGGGCATTATCTCAAGGTGTTCGGTCTGCTTTCTTTTTCTCATGCTGGTGCTACGGACTCTATTGGTACTGGTACATCGAATATTTCACAGAATACTTCCATAGGAATTTCTTCTTGATCTTCAGTATACTCCTTCCTTGGTTGGTTTATATGTCTCTTATGCTCACCGTGTGACCCTTGAATTAGATACATCATACTTTCAATTTTTCTGGTAACAAGGCTATCTTCCCAGTCTTCTTTACCGTTTCTATAGGTTTTGAAATGTACTTTATCACCTATCTCGACGTATTTCGTTGGCTCTTTCGTATTTCCTTTTTGTCTGTTTTTCTCTGGTAATAGCTTATCAAAAATGGATTTTATTCTTCTTGCGGACACCAATTCTGCAAGAGACTTCCCTGAATTTGTACTTTTATTGGGGGTCACTCTGTATATTCTTAAGAAATTTGTCAGTGCTTCGTCGTTACTTAATTCATTCCTTGCACTTTAAAGGTGTCCACAAACCTTTCTACCTGCTCATTTGACTTCGAGTAGTAGGGCGGCGGGAAAAATATACTTTATCGAATGCCTTTTACAGAAGTTCTTGAATTCATACCCAGAGAACTGCGTCCCGTTGTCTGAAACTAACGTGTCTAGGACATTGAATCACACAAACAATTCGTATAAGAACTTTATAGTCGTCTTAGAAGTTGGTCTATAGCACTTGCAAACCCCCGGTCACTTAGTACAGCTATCTAGTACGATTAGGTAGTAAGCACCGTTTACCGGTCCGGTATAGTCAATGTGTAACCTAGACCATCGGTTCTCCGTATCTGGCTACGATTGATATTTTACCGACGGGGCTTTGCCCGCGAGCGCGCTACCTCGGCACGTTCTGACCAATTTTTCGACATTTCAGTCCATAGACGGCGAATAGACATAACTCCTCATCAGAGCATTCATCCTTGTCATTTCTACATGTCCGCTGTGAAATTGTTGCAATACACCTTTAAGCCGACCGACTTATCCTGGTTAATTCTTGCTCCTGCCACCGCTTCGTAATCCTTTAAGGTCTCACCTATCTCCTGTAGGTCCTGGTCCTTAGATACGATGACAGTGACATCGTCCGCATACGCTGAGATCTGGCTTCCTTCTCTGCTAATGGAAGGTGGTGCGTCGATCTTCACTATACACTCGGCAGACAGCTGAATTCGTCTTACACGCGACAACAGCTGATCCACACAATGCCACAACTCTCTAATGCACGGACACAGAATTATTGCATGCAGGACAGTCTTGTCCCCTTACAAGCATCATCTCGGGCAGGTTCGGCAGTTGGCACTTCCACGCCCGAAGAGTTTGTTTCGAACGGGCAATGTCCCTCTGTAGCACTGCCATGTCAAGGACTTTTGGAAAAGAACAAGTCTGTGTATGAACAAGGACTTCTTCCGGTCGACCCGAAGGTCCACCGGAAGTGACTACTCAGACTGTTCTCGTTGTTACCCAGATTCAATCCTAAGCCATCATCACTTATACCCTCAACTATCCCCCTATAGAAATCCTGGGTTGTTTCCTGCTAACGGTTTTGTGCAGCTGGTACAATTCAATGAACGCCTGGCATCATTCTAGATGCTAAATGTCCAACCTTGGTCTACGTTTGACGCATGACTGCAGTTCTATAAATGAGATGAGCTGCGGACAGATGTGTCGCACGAAAGACGCCTACACCAGTTCACCCTTATTTTCGTCGTCGTCGTCAATATCATCGCAGTGATTTAGATATTTCTGTAGATGCGACAGCCTCAAAGCGTGGCGCCACATCATCAAGGATGGCAGCCCAAGACAACTACGGTGTGAGTGCTGACAGTAGATTGATTTTCTGAACAGCGGAACCTGACACTTTCATAAGAATCAGAAAAGCAAGAACTCTAATCTGGTCAGTTTTCATAGGACAGTGTACGATGGCTAGGCGGTAGTACACTACCGAGGTGATATATGCTTTCGCTACTTCTACCTGGCCTTTCAGAGACAAATTCCTTTCTACCCATTCCTGAGTGAGCTTGGCTACCCTAGTCATGACCTCTTCCTAGTTCCTATCTACCTGAAGATCTGGTCCGAATCAGACTCCGAGCAATTTCACCGGATCCTCCGTCCAGCGACAGAAATCGCTGCTAGTCGACTTGCCTCTCCAAGAGCCTAGTTGCAGACCTACTGACTTGTCCTGGTTTATCAGTGCTTCCCTGCATTCCTGATATTCTTTTAGTATCCTCTTTCTATGTCCATAATAATAATAATAACAACAACAACAATGATAATAATCCTTTCACTAAAGGTGCATGACCTGAAACTTGAAGGGGAGGGGACTAGTCGATTACATCGACCCATGTGTTTCACTGGTACTTAATTCCTCGACACTCCGAAAGGATGAAAGGCAAAGTCGACGTCGGTGGAATTTGAACTCAGAACGTGAAGACGGACGAAATGCTGCTAAGCTTTTTGCCCGGTGTGCTAACGATTCTGCCAGCTCTCCGCCTAGTAAACCCAAAGTGCTGATATTGCAACGATGGGATTGAAACAGTGGACGACCTAATTTCTGGGTGTAAGGTTTTAGCACCTGTAGAGTACAAATCAAGACATGACTGAGTTGGCCAATATCTACATTGGATAATGTGTCGGCATTATAAAATCAAAACTGCTGACAAATAGTACAAGCACCACACTGAGGCTGTAACCGAGGGAGAAAATGTAATGATTCTTTGAGACTTTCCAGTATGTATAGACCGGACCATCAAAGCAAATAAACCAGATATTGTTGTGAAAGATGAAACAATAAACTCTCTTTATTGATTCACTATGTGACCATATCTCGGCAAAAGAATTTGAGAAGCTCAGAAAATATGAAGATTTGCTAATCGAAATCGAAAAGACGTGGCATCTCAAGACGATCACAATACCAGTAATTGTAGCAGCACTTGGAATGATAAAAAAAGGAACTGAAAATTATTTAAGAATGATCCCTGGCTTACCATCCATGCAGGAAGTGCAAAAGATTGTCTTAACTGGAGCGTCACACGTACTGAAAAGAGCATTGTCGCTGTGAATTCTTCTTTATTTTCTTTGTTTTCTTTTTTCTTTTTTCTTTTTCCCTTTTCCCCCCTCTGTCAGTCTCCCCTTAGTTCTCTATCATATGACTTCGTAAATGAACAACCTGGTGTGTTTATTTTATTGGCCTACCAATGTATATAGTATGTTTCTTTGCCCTAGGTGTCAGGAAAGCATGCAGCAAGATATGGAAACAGAATTGAAAGACGATAATGAAAATAATAGTAATAATAATAATGATGATGATGATGATGATGATGATGATGATAATAATAATAATAATAATAATAATAATTATTATTATTATTTCTTTATTGTCCACAAGGGGCTAAACATAGAGGGGACAAACAAGGACAGACAAACGGATTAAGTCGATTACATCGACCCCAGTGCGTAACTGGTACTTATTTAATCGACCCCGAAAGGATGAAAGGCAAAGTCGACCGCGGCGGAATTTAACTGCAGTATTGGCCACGATTAAAAAATATGAAAAGAAACATTGAAGCCAAACCAAGGCTCGCAACACCACATACTGCACAAAAAATAACTCTGCTAGGAATAGTCTACATCTTGCTTAAGACTCTATTAATTCAATAGGATTGCTCAAACAGAACAATTTTCACACACAACACCTCACAAACATGCAATTGATAATTCAAAACAACTTGAGCAACATATACCATACAAGATCAAGGTCCAATAAAATAACAGAACTCACATTACATACACTGCAGGCAACAAAATGCATCCGAATATAACTAGAAACAAGAAACTAAATCCGAAAACAAAGCAAACTGGTGCAGTACATCAACTGCAGGAGTCTACATTCATCACGTACCCGCAAAATTAACAACACGATGTTGCACACACCTCATCATCGTGTTATTTTATTGATTCCGAAAGGATGAAAGGCAAAGTCAACCTCGTCGGAATTTGAACTCAGAACGTAGAGACGGACGAAATACCGCTAAGCATCTTGTCCGGCGTGCTAGCGATTCTCCGAACCTATCGCCTTAAGAGCAACAACAATGGCTGCACTGTTTATCTTGAAATGAAATCGCTATGTCGCGTACATATAGCTGTGATGTATGTGCCTGGTGAACCCTTATGAGACGGGTAGTCATGATGGGTATACTGGGTTTCGTATATTTTATTCCAGTGCCACTTTGATGACATGCACTGCTCTCTCAATGAATGATAATAATAATAATAATAATCCTTTCTACTGAAGTCACAAGGCCTAAAATTGGGTGGAGGAAAGGACTAGTCGATTACATCGATCCCACTGTTTCACTGGTACTTAATTTATCGAACCCGATAGGATGAAAGGTAAAGTCGACCTCGGCGAATAATAATAATAATAATAATAATAGTAATAGTAATAATAATAATAATAATAATAATAATAATAATAATAATAATAATAGTAATAATAATAATAATAATAATAACGGCTTCAAATTTTGCCACAAGGGCAGCAATTTGGGGACAGGAGATGAGTCGATTACATCGACCACAGTGTTCAACAGGTACTTATTTTATTGACCCCGAAAGAGTGAAAGGCAAAGTCGACATTGGCGAAATTTGAACTCAGAATGTATTGACGGACGAAATACCGCTGGGCGTTTTGCCTGGCGTACTAACGATTCTTTTAACTTGTCGCCTTAATAATAATAATAATAATAACAATAATAAGAATAATAATAATAATAATAATAATAATTATTATTATTATTGTTGTTGTTGTTGCTGCTGTTGTTGCTGTTGCTGTTGTTGTCGTTGTTATTTCAAAGTTTTGTCACAAGGGCAGCTTAAGAGACGTGGGGATGAGTCGATTACGTCAACCCCCCTCCCCCCAGTGTTCAACTGGTACTTATTTTATCGACACCGAAAGGATGAAAGGTAAAGTCGACCACGGCGGAATTTGTACTCAGAACGTATCGACGGGCGAAATACTATTAAGCATTTCGTCCAGCGTGCTAACGCTTCGGTCAGCTCGCCGCTTTCATAATAATAATAATAATAATAATAACAACAAAATACAAAGACTTGGAAATCAGAGGTAACAAAATCCAAAGACCTGGAAATAGAGGTAACTCGAATGTGGAATCTAAAAACAGAAACAATTCCTATTATAGTAGGTGCCTTAGGTATAATAAAAAAATATTCAGACAAATACATAACAAAAACACCAGGACTTACAAATATATATAACATAAAATAATAATAATAATAATAATAATCATGATAATAATAATAATAATAATAATAATAATAATAATAATAATAATAATAATAATAATAATAATAATAATAATAATAATAATAATAATAACCTGAAAATAATTGGTAAAATCCGCCTTGCACTTAAGGATATAAAAACCTGAAAACAATTGGTAAAATCCGCCTTGCACTTAAGGATATAAAAACCTGAAAATAATTGGTAAAATCCGCCTTGCACTTAAGGATATAATTTCAGCTAATGACGTTGATATTACAGATCTCAACCACCTGTACTATGCATCCGCAAGAATCTCAACGATTCTATGTGGTGAAAAGATTAGAAAAAGACAACACTCCCACAAAAAGCCTTCTTGGCAAGAACGCATTCAACACCAAATTAAGCTGCTTAGATCTGACATAGAATGTTTGAAAAACCTTAAATTTGACAAGAGTATCAAACCTACAAAGACCCAAAAACTAAAGAAAAAATATAATATGAAAACCATAGTTGACATTGATGCCACCATAGAAACCATCAAGCAAAAGGTATGTGCTAAAGCTGCCCGCATAGTAAGGTATGAAAAGCGTGTTAGATTCTTCCGAGATAATAACATGTTCAAAAATAACCCCAAAAATTTCTACAGGAAGATAGGGAAAACACCAGTAACAATAAAGCCTGTCCCATCAAAAGAAGAAGTGCAAGAATTTTGGAATAAAATCTGGGCAGAAGATAAAACACACAATGAAAAGGCCCCTTGGATTGATAGAATATCTACAGACCTAGACTCCTTAGAGGAGCAAAAGTGGGAGGGGGTCAAGGTAGAAGATATAAGATCTGCTCTCAGGAGGTCAAGCAAATGGAAGTCTCCAAGAAAGGATAAAATTCCTAAATTCCGGTTGAATGCCTTCCCAGAAAGCCATGAACTGCTAACAAAACTTTACAACGATGTTTTGCAAAATCCTAGTTTGATGCCCTCTTGGCTAGTTAATGGTTTAACATTCCTGCTTCCAAAAAATGAGGAAACAAACGAACCAAAAAATTATCGCCCCATAACCTGCTTAACAACAATGTATAAGACGCTAACATCTGTCCTAATCGAGTACACCTATAGTTTTTTAATAGAAAGTAGCATATTCCCGAATGAGCAAAAGGGATGTAAACGTGGATCTTATGGTTGTAAAGATCAGCTACTCATCAATAAGATGATCTTAGAAGATTGTCACAAGCGACACAAAAACTTGTCAATAGCCTGGATAGACTATAAAAAGGCCTTTGATAGCCTACCACATAGCTGGATTAGGAAATGTCTGGAAATGTATAAAATAGCTCCTACTCTGCGAAACTTTTTATCTGTAAGTATGAGATCATGGAGAACCACACTGATGTTGAACAATGACAATGAATCTCTAAATGCTGGAGATGTAAGAATTTCATGTGGCATTTTCCAGGGTGACTCACTATCACCACTCCTCTTCTGTCTAGCCCTAATACCGCTCTCAAAATTGCCCAATGATGCACAGTATGGTTATAAAATATTTGATAAAAATATAAATCATCTCATTTACATGGATGATTTAAAGCTCTTTGCAAAAAATGACCAACAACACAAAGGCCTACTAGCGATTGTTAAACAATTCAGTGATGACATCAGGATGCAATTTGGCCTTGATAAATGTGCAAAAGCTACCTTTATCAAAGGAAAAATGACAAATACATCTAATGTGAACCTTGACCAGCAAAATGTCATAAAAGAGTTAGAACCAGCGGAGAGCTACAAATACCTAGGGGTAATTGAAGGGGACAGTATCAAGCACTCAGTGATGAGGGAAAGGATCAGAAGAGAATGTTATCGCAGGGTGAGAGCAATACTGAAGACAGAGCTGAACGCGAGAAACAGGATCGAAGCGATCAATGCTCTAGCCATACCAGTCGTGACTTACAGTTTCAACATCGTTAACTGGTCAATTACTGAAATATGTAATGTTGACAGAAAAATACGAAAACTGTTGACAATGCATAGAATGCTCCACCCTAAGGCAGATATAGAACGTCTTTATCTGCCAAGAAAAGAGGGAGGTCGAGGACTACTACAGCTGGCATTATCAATGAAGGTAGCCACAATTGGCCTAGACACCTATCTGAAAAACTCTGAGGACTGGATGCTAAAACTTGTCTTAAAATATGAAAGCAAGAAAGCATCTTACTCAATAACAAAACAGGCAAAGGAATATCTAAGTGAATTCCAATTGCAACAAATTCAAGAATTAGACGAACTAGAAACACCCGCAGAAAAGGCTAAGCGCTTGAAAACCCGTGCTAAAATTGCTGCCTTAGCTATTATGACTGAAAAATGGCATGGAAAACCTCTCAATGGAAAATACCCAAAGAGAGCGAATAATGCAGATATTGACAAAGCCCTTACCCACCAATGGTTAATGGCCTCTGGCTTGAAATCAGAAACAGAGGGGTTTATCATAGCAGCCCAAGATCACTGCCTACCTACAAAGAACTACCAGGCCAACATTATGTCGTATATGCCAACAACAAAATGAGACCATCGATCATGTTGTCTCCATGTGCAGTCTGATTGCGCCTACAGAGTATCTCAACAGGCATGATAGAGCTGCACAATATATTCACTGGGTAATATGCAAAAACCTGGACTTGCCCCATGATAAAAACTGGTGGGAACACAAACCACCCCCAGTACTTGAAAATGATCACATTGCACTCCTCTGGAACTTCACCATTCAAACTGACAGAAAGATAGACGCAAATAGGCCAGACATCATACTGAAAGACTTCAGACAAAAATCATGCCTCCTCATTGATATGACTGTCCCAATCGATATAAACGTATCTGTCAAGACCTACCAAAAACTGAGCAAATATAAAGATCTTGAAATAGAAATTAGCAAAATGTGGAATCTGAAGACGAAAACAATACCTATTGTCATAGGTGCCCAGGGAATGACAGCGAAACGGGCTGATTACTACCTAGATCAGATTCCAGGAAACCCCAAAATGGCTGAAGTTCAAAAGATAGTGCTCATGGGAACTGCCCATATCCTACGTAAAATACTGTCTATATGATCTCAAATTTTAAAGCAAACACATAATTTTCTTATGGTTTCTTAAACATTCACTTGAACAAAACTGTACAAATCCAAATATATGGTACCCTAGGCATAACACCTACATGAACTTCTAACTTGTTGTCTCTTGAGGTCTCTGGGTGAGACTTGGATCCAACTTGTACAAATGCAAAACAAAAGTCAAACATAAAATAATAATAATAATAATAATAATAATAATAATAATAATAATAATAATAATAATAATAATAATAATTACAACGTGAAATCGAATCACATCTGCATAATTGAATTCTGGTCAGCATCCACAAACATCCGGCTGTAGGCGACTAAACTGGCAATCTCACAGCGTGCTCTGTGGGGAGGGTGTTTGTTCTTGCTACTCGTCACCCTGCAGGATTTAAAAGACCTTTCTAAGGACAGATGAACTCTGAGGAGTCAGCAGTCACCTACGTAGGATTCTTTGTTAGAAGTGCTGCCGATGAAGCCATTGTCCCCTTACAACAGCAGTAATGATAATAAATGCCCCGAGAACAAATTAGCAGAGAATGTCTTCATGAGGAAAAGTCTACTACAGAGAGAAGAGGTTCTCTTTAAACTTACCTGGCAGCCCCTAGAGATTGTGTCAATAAAAACACTGATGATTTTGACACCTCACCAACAGTCCACTTCATGGGTCTAATTATCATAGCTGCGTTCATGAGATCCGAACCCCTGTGAACGTCTCTGGCACGGCAAGTGTTCCACTGCGCAGAAATGTGGGCCTGCTCTTTATCCCAATACTTCCACAAAGATTTGGAGAAGATGGACTCAAAATGACAACAGAAGTGTAATAGAATGTTATTGCAGAAGCCAACCACCAGCATAGAATACAAGAAAAGAAGGCATAAAATTTGGACAGAAAGACATGTTCCCTGTCACGGGGAAAGAATTCTAGGCCAAAAAATGTATTCGTGAAAAAGCAGTGGCTATCCCAGTTGGAACCGGAGAAGGTCTCCACAATGGTTAAAGAGCGTGAACATGACTACACTGAACACAAAGGTCAAGAAGCAGGACAAGAATAGGGGTTAGTAGAGGGACCAATAAGTGCCTACAAAAGAAACAGCTTCCCGGACGAAAGCAAATTTTACTTTGTGAGAGAGAAAGACTGTGAAAGAGGAAGACAGAAGCTTACTACTACACCTGAATGAAGCCAAAATAGCAAACGAAAGAGTCTACCAGTAAGTGGGATCGAAATAAGAAGACTATAAAAAGTAGTGAAAGAAATGGATGAACTGCTAATGAAAATCTACATCGAAAACAATATATGTAAACGGTCTCATGTACTGCGCAGCTTCTACTGCTGTCCAAACCCTTGGAATTAAAAGTCAATGGGAAACAAAGGACAAAGCCCCATGGCTGGAACGAAGATATGAGAACCAACTGAACAGCTCATGAGAAATCTTAGACGGACACATGCAATCAAAGAAAAGAAGACGGTGAGGAAAAGGCACAGAGACAAACTGCAAAGGAAGTACAACATAAAACACAGAGGCTGCAGGTAGTTAACGAAGAACTAAGACAAAAAAATTTTTTAAGTGTCGGGTAAAAAAATGGAAAACTGATACCAAGTTAGAACAACTCAGTACTAGTAAAATATATTAATCAAAAACAACGAAAGGAAATTCTATAAACAACAGAACAATAAAGAGGAGTATCAGGGAAATGATATGCCATATGCTGAAGCAACAAGAAAATTCTGCGCAGAAATCTGGAGCAAAGAAGTAAAAAATTATATATATGTAGACTAGTTGCGGAAATTTAAAAGAGAAATAAAAGATAGAGCGACACAAGAAAATATAACAATCATACATAAGAACGTAAAAGATATGATCAAAAAGATACCAAACCAGAAATTCTCCGTGCCAGATGATGTTCAGGGCTTCTTGTTCAAAATCTCCCAAATATACACGGTAATATACAATCACTGACTGCATAGAAGATGGAACCTAAACATGGATAACTAAAGGAAGGACAGTGATGATACAGAAGGATAACGAAAAGAGAGGGGAAGTCAGTAATTTTAGCCCTATTACTTGTTTACCATTACTCCGGAAATTTTTAACTGGCCTCATAGATGAAATACATAAATTTCTGCAAAAGGAGAATTCATAGCCAGAGGAGCAAAAAGAATGTCGAAAGAAATTAAAGGAAACTGCTGAACTGCGGTATATATATATATATATATATATAGTAGAATACTAACTTAAGTTGGCACTCCGTCGCTTACGACGGTGAGGGTTCCAGTTGATCCGATCAACGGAACAGCCTGCTTGTGAAATTAACGTGCAAGTGGCTGAGCACTCCACAGACACGTGTACCCTTAACATAGTTCTCGGGGAGATTCAGCGTGACACAGAGTGTGACAAGGCTGACCCTTTGAATTACAGGCACAACAGAAACAGGAAGTAAGAGTGAGAGAAAGTTGTGGTGAAAGAGTACAGCAGGGTTCGCCACCATCCCCTGCCGGAGCCATGTGGAACTTTAGGTGTTTTCGCTCAATAAACACTCACAACGTCCGGTCTGGGAATCGAAACCGCGATTCTACGACCACAAGTCCGCTGCCCTAACCACTGGGCCATTGCGCCTCCACACTAAATGAAGTATGAGTAAGAAAAAATATTTCAGCTGTTAGATGGATAGATTATGTCACTGCTGGCTCTTGAAGTGTCTAAGGACGTTCGGAGTCAATGAGAAAATAAACAACTTCTTGAAAAAAGCAATGAGAGTGTGGGAAGTAGAACCAGCATGTGCAAATGAATTGCTAGGAAACGTGAAAATACGTAAGGACATTTTCCGGGGAGACTCGCTCTTTTCCGTTACTCTTCGGCGTTGTGTTAATCCTTCTGACAAGTATACTGAGAAAATCCGGGCCTGCCTGTGAGTTTAGCAAAACCAAGATGAAAATAAATCACCTACTTTATATGGATGATCTCAAGCTATATTCAAAACATGGGACAGACCTGGATTTTTTGATCCGAACAGTTAGAGTATTCAATAATGATACCGAAATGCAGTTTTGAGTAAATAAATGCGCAGTACTAATTACAGAGGGAGGCCGGAAGGTAAACTGAGATGGCATAAAATTAACACAAGACATTCGATTGCTGTGGAATAATGAGGGATACAAATACCTTGGTGTGGTGTAAGACGATAAGACAAAGGAAGGAGAAATGAGAAAGTCACTAAAGAGTACAAGAGGAGAGTTAGGAAGTGCTTAAAGCAAAATTAAAGGGAGGGAATATCATTAATATGTCCGTTTAAGATACTTAGCTCCCTTTCTAAAATGGACAACGGTCGAGCTACAGAAGCTGGATAGAACTAGAAAACAGCTCACAATGCACAACGAACACCACCTTAAATGTAACAACGATAAACTGTACCTACCAAGAAATGAAGGCGGTAGAAGATTACTAAACAGAAGACAGTTAATACTGCGATACTGGGTCTGAAAAATTATGTCGTGCAAAGTAAAGAAAGAATACTATCGGCAGCTAAAAAGTGACTGAAACAGCAGAATTCAAAGAGAAAAGAATAAGCAAGTGGGGGGGGGGGGATGAAACTACATGGCTAACTCATGTAATGAACTGAGAATGCCGGATGTAAAGAACGCTGGCTCTCGCTCACAGACGGGAACTTGAAACGAGAGACAGAAACGCTAATTTTAGCCGCTCAGGAACAAAATATTAGAACATATCTGATAAAGGCAAAGATCAACAAAACTCGGTCAGACAGCAATTGTAGAATCTGTAGGAAAGGAGACCTTTTGTGTGAGTGCTGTATACTAGCACAAAAGGAGTGTAAACGCAGACATGACTTTACAAGCAAAAGATGTCAGCCGATTGTGTGACTTCAAAATAAAATAAAAGTGTTATGAACACAAAATAGAGGTTGTGATAGAAAACGAAAATTGCAGGATCTTGAGAGACTTCCCTAGAATGACTACCCGTATTATTGAAGCAAGAAGATCGGCTATAATTATAGAAGACAAAATAAACAAATAGTAAATCGTGTAAGATGATAAATTTTGCAATTTCCTAAAATTGCAGAGTCGATACCAAAGATATTGAAAAGATTGAAAAATATCAGAATCTGGCCAGATAGCCGATGAGATTGTCGAAGACGAAGACAATTATTCCTGTAGTAATTGATGCACTTGGCACAACACCTAAAATGCTACCTAAAAGATTGAAAGAGATTAGAATTGGAACTCGCATTGTCGACCTGCCGAAAAGTACCATCCTTAATTCTGCAAGTATTCTTAGAAAGTTTCTTGAGATTTGAGGAGACTTGTCATCAAACCTCAAAATAAAATCTCAATTAAATTAGCATGTAACAATTAAAAACAACAATAGTAATTATCATTATTATAATCATTTCTGCTACAGGCACAAGGCCTCAAATTTTTCGGGTAAGGGTTAATCAATCACATTGACCTTAGTGCTCGATTAGCACTTCTTTTATTGACTTTGAAAAGATAAAAGGCTAAGTCGACCGCCGGAGAATTTGAGCTTAGAACGTAGAAGTCGAAAGGAATGGTTCTGAGCAACTTGTCCGGTGCGTCAACGATTCTGTCAATAATAATAATAATAATAATAATAATATTAATAATAATAATAATAATAATAATAATAATAATAATAATAATAATAATAATAATGGATCTATTTCAAAACGGGAGCACCAGTTTTCATTTATGTTTTATGTAGTGTTTTTGGTACCGAAAGACTTTCAAACTTCGTATACTTATCTATTTTGTGTTATAGAACAGAAAAAAATTTTTGTATTCGAATTTATTTCATGTAAAAATTGTCTTATTTCGATAATTTCTACTAATCACTGACGTCTATTCAGTTGAAAACAGTTAGCGTTGTAACGGTGTATATCGTATTAATCCCCTAACCCTAACCCTAACCCTAACTAGACTGTTAACCCTAACCCTAACCCTAACCCTAAAACTAACCCTAACTCTAGAATCCGAACTCTAAAATTGTTACACACATAGATACGCACAGCGTAATTTATTATATAAACAATATATGCGTATAAATTACGATTAAACCGGATGAAATATGTCACAGGGAATAACATCTTTATGACCGCCCAGCAGTAACTCTATTCAGCTGAATAGACGTCAGTGGTTGGTTGAAATTACAGAAATACGACAACTTTAACATGGAATAACTTGCGATGTACATCTTTTTGTTAAGAAGACTAAGAGTAAAAGATGTTTTATATGTCACATTCTACCAGTGTCCCAAGTTTCAAAGTGTTTCGTTAGTGTTTCGTTAAGAAAATACTGGTGCCCCCGTTTTGAAATAGATCCATAATAATAACCCATGTTATAACGTGAACTATGTCCGTCTGTCTGTCATAATATAGATAAGCCAAAATCTTTGCTTTAACTAAATAGTTTATAGTTTTTTGCAGATGTCAGCAACAGTTATCCCTTCCTCTCTCTCTCTCTCTCTCTCTCTCTCTCTCTCTCTCTCTCTCTCTCTCTCTTTCTTTCTCTTTCTCTCACTCTTTCTCTCTCTCTCTCTTTCTTTCTCTCTCTTTTTCCATCTCTCTCCCTTTCTCCCTTCTCTCTCTGTCTTTCACTTTCTCTGCTTGTCTGTTTGTTTACCTGTCTGCCTGTTTGTCTGTCTGTCTGTCTGTATACACAAAACAGAATAGCACTCAGTCACGCTCACGCGCACACACCCGTACATATATGCATACATACACACATACACATACATATGGATGGATGTACTATGTGTACGTATGCATATGTGTGTATGTACGAGGATGCTAATATATATGTGTGTGCATGTGTCTTGTGTGTGTGTGTGTGTGCGTGTGTGTGTGTGTGTTGTTGTTGTTTTAATTGACGCACACCACTCAACACCAAGAGTGCTTCGTACTTTTGCTGCAAGTATGCCATGACAGATAAGACACAAGAATGGATGTGTTTCGCTTCAATTGCATATCAATTACAAACGGGACGACAAACAGTCTTTAACTGCCCATTACGTTTCTATATTTCTAGCTCAACAACTAGATCTGTGTAATTCCTTAATTTCTATCAATATTATTGTCATTTGATATTGCTATTAGTTATCAAACTAATAGATTCGTGTTATTGTTGTTACGAAGAACGTAGTATATGGTGAACTGTCTATGTTAAAATTCCATAGCATTATCACATTGTTAGTTTTTTTTATGACAGCCGAAGGCTCATACGAGTAAGGAAGAGCTTTTCTTCGAAGACGTTTAAAATAGTGGGGCTCGGCGTATACTTTGCTACGTCATTGTATCTCGAGCTACATTTTGCCAGATTTAGTGTGGCACATTCTAATATCTGTTACGACATCGAGGGTTCCAGTTGATCCGATCAACGGAACAGCCTACTCGTGAATTTAACGTGCAAGTTGCTGAGCACTCCACAGACACGTGTACCCTTAACGTAGTTCTCGGGGATATTCAGCGTGACACAGTGTGACAAGGCTGACCCTTTGAATTACAGGCACAACAGAAACAGGAAGTAAGAGTGAGAGAAAGTTGTGGTGGAAGAGTACAGCAGAGTTCGCCACCATCCCCTGCCGGAGCATCGTAGTGCTTTAGGTGTTTTCGCTCAATAAACACTCACAACGCCCGGTCTGGGAATCGAAACCGCGATCCTATGACCGCGAGTCCGCTGCCTTAACCACTGGGCTATTGCGCCTCCACATTCTAGTATATCGAAGTGTAAAATCTCAAAACATGCCCCACACATATGACATTCGTCATTTTTACTGCAGGAGTTGCGAATATTCCTTTCATTATATCTCATAGTGATTGTTTGTTCTTGGATCGCCAATATCGTAATTTTTGCCTTTTTTTTTTTTTCTTGCCTCATTCAGGTTGGATTTGTATTCCATTTCAAAAAGAACCTTGCATGTAAAAATAGGATATCAAGTTTGTGTAAACAATTTACTATGTAAAGGTATAAATTTATGGTGATTCCCTACGATTGATCGATGTGCCCTCAGCATGACAGTTTTTACTGCTGTTTTATAACCACACTTTAGTTGTCCGAATAATTTGAATACTTTATAACTGTTGATATAATCCGATTTGCTATATTTTATCTTGTCAACCGTGACTGCCCGAGATGCTCACAGAGCGACGAAATTGTTTTGCACGTTCTCGTCCAGTGCCTGAGCATTGCTGATTTGTGGGCCTGTCGAACACCCTTTGTCACATGTAGGATGGATCAGCCTATCGGCTGAGTCCATCGCGGAGATCGCCCTGCCGCCTTCCTTTGGCCGAGAAGGTTAGGCAGTGTTTCTTTGTCTAGTGACATTAGCGAAAGATGTTGTATGGTGGACAACGATTTGATAGATTGAAACGGATGAAGACAGACACTTTTCTCTTTGGCTAATTCCTCATCAACTTTTTCAAGTTTCTCTTGAAAAGGAAAATGAGGGTAGAGAGAGAAGTGCTGGCTTCCTGCAAAATTGTTAAAAGATGGGTAAATGCTGCAAGAATAGCCGGAGTGAACCAACCTACTCTGAGTATGGGGCTGTAGAATGAAGAAAGGCGATGTGGAAAGGGCACTTACTCTAATGGTCAAAGTGACCGTGGTTTTGTGGGGTTTCCATGAGCAGCCCTAAAACACCTTTGGGGGAACTATTGATTGTTATAATTTTACTGTTATTTTTACTTTTTATACGCCTTTTATACCGTCCCCATAATTTTTGAAAACCCATAGTGGTTAATAAAGAAAGCAATTATTATTAATATCATCATCATCATTATCACTACCGTCATCGTCATTATTATTATTATTATTATTATTATTATTATTATTGTTCAGTAGTTTTATTTTTATAACGTGCTTTCACTTCACTACCGAGCGCAGCTCTGTGCGCCTTGGGTATGTGCTGTGGTTTGCTGTGATGCTCTTATGCTTACTGTATTGAAAGTGTTTTGCGTAGGATGTGTGCAGTACCCAGTAGTGCAATTTTCTGTATGTTATATATATTTGTAAGTCCTGGTGTTTTTGTTATGTATTTGTCTGAATATTTTTTTTATTATACCTAAGGCACCTACTATGTTAGGAATTGTTTCTGTTTTATTATTATTATTATTATTATTATTATTATTATTATTATTATTATTATTATTATTATTATTATTATTATTATTATTTACTTTTGATCTGCATGTTTATTGCAATCACTTGCCGAGACACACCCAGCGTCTTGGGGCAAGTGAAGGATAAGAGATGTTACAGTATGACTGAAAGCTTAGGGTAGGAGAAGTGGAAGGGGCTGTAATATTTTCATGTAATACATGAAAAATCTTCTTGTAATACAAGAAAAATCTTCATGTAATACAACACAGACATTTAAATGGATAGAGGTTTCCGAAGGATGTGGACAGTACTTGTCAGTACAATCTTTGGGATTTTTCTGAGACATGATTCTCCTGGGATCTCATCTAGATGTTTGTGACATCCCTTTTTTATCATACCTCGGGCACCTACAATAACAGGAACAGTTCTCCCTTTTAAATGCCGCAGTTTTTGTATTTCAATTTCCAGGTCCTTGTAGTTACTCAACTTGTCAAATTCCTTTACATATGTATTTTTTATTAGTAGGAACACTTATATCTACAATTATTTTCTTCCCTGTCTTTAATTATTATGTCTGGTCGATTAGCCTGGGTCGTTCTGTCAGTGTTGACTGGAAAACCCAGAGGATAATGACATTTTTATTTTCAACGACTGACTCAGGGTGTTGTTCAAACCAGTAAGCAGGAGTGCTGATTTTGTAGTGTTTACATATTTCCAATGTAAATACTGCCCTACCTTATCGTAGCGATTTTGTATTCGTTTGGTGTCAGCACAGGACATCCTGAGACGAAATGGCCTATTGTTTTGACAAATGTGTCGCAGAATCTGCATTTAGGGTCAGAACCGTTTTGAAGAACGTTAGCCTGGTAATTTTTATAAGCAAGCTTTGATCTTGTGCCACCAATATGAAACTTTCAGTCTCTGCTTTCAGTCCTAAACTTCTCAGTCTCTTATGGGTTGTTGCCTGGTCTATATCAGCATTTCGACTTCGAAGTATATACTGTCCATGTAGAGGTTTCTGGCTCCACCGCGCCTCAATTTGTTTCTACTTGTTCTCTTTTTTTTGCAGTCTGCTTGATCCGTTTTGCTTGTTTTGTAGTAGTGGTTTCAGGTTCTTCATCTTTATCTATTTATTATTATTATTATTATTATTATTATTATTATTGTTGTTGTTGTTGTTGTTTTTGCTGTTGTTGTTGTTGTTGTTATTGTTGTTGTTGTCTTTGCACAGCTTCTAACGCTGGAGATGTACTACGGTGTCAGCTGTTCACTACCAGTGAACTGAAGTAACACCTCTTGTTTTTCGAGCACCATCCGGAGTATTCGAGCAGTTCCAAGCAGTGATGTTTTCTGCAAGTGATGTTTTCTCCACTCTTATTGCAACCCCTATTTGTTCCATGTACTTCTCAACATTATTGGTACTACTACCACCTTTTTCATCGACCACAACTGCTTAACCTCCCAAGCTAACCTGTCATATCTATCGACTTTTCTTTCTTCCTTATCGCATACCTTGTTGTCAGTTGAGCATGCTATATCTATGATCTAGCGTTGTTTGCTTTCTTTATCAATTAACACTATGTCTGGCTTCCTATTCTCTATCTCATGGTCGCACTGAATCATAAAATCCCTTAGGATATTTGCTTTATTATTTCCGATGATGCCTTCAGGTTTATGTTCGTACCACTTTTTTGCTCTGTCAAGTCTGTACTTGTTGCAAAGTATCCAATGGACAACCCTTGCTATATTGTCATAACGTCTCTTATATTCTTTCTGAGTTAATGGCGTACATTGACTGGTAATATGCCACACGGTTTCACCATTTTGTCCACAAATACTGCACTTATCACTTTCTGATGTGTTATCTATTCTGTATTTGATGTAATTTGTTCTTATGCTTGCTCTTGAACAGCACTGATTAGAGCTCCCGTTTTAAGTTTTAAATCACGTTTAGTCATCCATAGCCATCTTCTTTTTCTGTCTATCTTACCTTCAACATCCTTATGAAATTGTCCATGCATTCTTTTCTTTATCCACTTATTTTCAGTTTCATTCATTCTCAAGTACTTGTACCGTGTTTTATCTTTGCAATCTTTCATCCTACTCAAGCCGGACCTTCTTACTGGGCAAAGATCAATCTACGACAGAATAAAGGCAAGACTACAGAAGAACGATAGCGACATTATTTGCAACCTTAAAAAGGTTGATCGGTGGAAATTGAACCAAGAAACGAAAAATGTCAATAAAATTCTGAAATACATCAGAACAAACAACATCACAGAAACAAATAATTTGATTAAGGCAGCAAGTATTCTTGTAGCAGAAAATGTGGGTGTCGATGTTAAGAAAAGGAAACATAATGGGAGTGACAAAAGAAAAGATCCATGATGGAAAAGAAGAATACAGGCGGGGTTAGATATGCTCTCGAAGGAGATTTCTGTGTTAGACTGAAAATAGAAAGGGGAGTTTAAAAGCGAACAAGAATACAGGGTACTTAACGGGAAGTATGATATTGAAAGAAAGGGCCTGAAAGTGGTAATGAATGAACTGAAACAGCGCCTCGTTGCAAAGAAAGCAAAGATGGTAAGATACGCCCAAAGAATGAAGGGGTACCAGCAGAATAGGTTATTCAGATTATATCTGAAGAGATTCTACAAAGATCTAAACGGAGAGTTTACAAATGAAAAGTTGATACCAGGTAACATTGAAAGAACTAGTCGTTTCAGTGTGAAAGAAATCAGCAAAAAAAAAAGGGGGGCAACTGGAAGGCCCTGGGACCAGATTTAATAGTACTGCTAACATAGTAGAACACAATAGTGACTTAAAAAGCGTTTAATATACTTTATAGTATATAATGGTTGCATAACGAAATACGGTGTCTCTACAAGTCAACAGCATGACACTAAATTCTTGCATATTTCAGAAAAGCTAACTTCAATTCTCACCTCAATTAAAAGACACCGAATACAATTTAGATGTTTAAATAATGATTCTGGAATATTTACATATGAATGTACCACGTGATAAATAATACAGTGATGTGCGTGCGTGTGTGTGTGTGTGTGTGTGTGTGTGTGTGTGTGTGTGTGTGTGTGTGTGTGTGTGTGTGTGTAAAAACAAAATAATAAAAATGCAGTTTTAACACAGTTATATTACGAAGAAAAATAAAGAGGATGACGAGGAAGAAAAGGAGGGGCAGAAGAAGTAAAAAAAATATAATGTGGTGAGAGAAGGAGGAGGAGGGAGGAAAGGAGGAAGAGGAGAGAAGAGGGAAAGGAGGAAGAGGAGAGAAGAGGGAAAGGAGACAGATGGGGAAGGAGGCGGATGGGAAAGGAAGGGATAGGAGGAGAAGGAAGAAGAGGAGGAGAAGGAAGAAGAGGAGGAGAAAGAAGAAGAGGAGGAGAAGGAAGAAGAAGAGGAGGAGGAAGAAGAAGAGGAGAAAGAAGAAGAGGAGGAGAAAGAAGAAGAGGATGAGAAGGAAGAAGAAGAGGAGGAGGAGGAGAAAGTGGAGAAGTGGAAAGAGAAAGGAGAAAGTGGAAAGAGAAAGAAAGGAGGAGAAAGTGGAAAGAGAAAGAAAGGAGGAGAAAATGAAAAGAGAAAGAAAGGAGGAGAAGGAGGAGGAAAGCAGAAACTTAGTTATCCCCGTCCCTTTTCACATACATACACAGTTACGTACGTATCATTTCCTTTCCTTAATCTGCATCCAGGGATTCTAATTATGACATACAAAATTCTCGAGGCCTGAAAATTGATACACTTAAAATAATGTGTATATACATGTGTATGTATGTATATATGTATGTATGAATGTATGTATTATGTGTATTATATATATACATATATATACGTATACATATTTATACATTTAAACACATTAGAAATACTATTCTGCCATTGTTTGTTGGGAGCGCTTTGGCACCACTAAAGTGAAGTTTGTCTACTCTTTGACAAGTGAAGTTTGTCTACTCTTTGACACGTTTATGATAAGCCGTTCCCATAGTGTTTAGAAATAAAAAAGGCCGCTGTTTTCGTTGTATTAATGTTTGTGTTGGTGGTGCCTGTGGTAGTGGCGGTGTTCTTGGTTTAGGGAGCGGTCATCTTAAATCTGAAAATGCTCATAACTGCTGCAGTTGCTTCTGTTGCTGTTGCTGTCGTCGTCGTCGTCGTCGTCGTCGTTGTTGTTGTCTGTAAGTTTTCTCTCAAACTAACAGTTAGTGGTGGGAAAATAATGTCATAATGGCTGTGCCAACAGCCATCACTTCCCTTATTTTTGGAAGCCATATTGTTATATTTTTGTTTTGTTTTGAAATATTAAATTTTAAAATTTAAATCTCGAAATTTACCCTTAAAGGACGAATTTTTCGCCAAACCAGCTCACTGTCAGGAAAGCGAGTTGGCTTATTTAATTAACAGTCTAAGAAAAATTCCAATATCAAATAATAAAACAAATTTTATAGAAAACGTACAAACCACGAACAAACGTTCCCTCTTTGCAAACACTAATAACACTAATAACATCAACAACAACAATAAATAATAATAATAATAATAATAATAATAATAATAATAATAATAATAATAATAATAATAATAATAATAATAATAATAATAATAATAGTAGTAGTAGTAGGTGCCTTATGTATAATAAAAAAATATTCAGACAAATACATAAGAAAAACACCAGGACTTACAAATATATATAACATACAGAAAATTGCACTACTGGGCACTGCACACATTCTACGCAAAACACTTTCAATACAGTAACCATAAGAACACCACAGCAAACCACAGCACATACCCAAGGCACACAGAGCTGCGCTCGGTAGTGAAGTGAAAGCAGGTTATAAAAATAAAACTACTGAACAATAATAATAATAATAATAATAATAATAATAATAATAATAATAATAATAATAATAATAATAATAATAATAATAATCTGGATTAGGAAATGTCTGGAAATGTATAAAATAGCTCCTACTCTGCGAAACTTTTTATCTGTAAGTATGAGATCATGGAGAACCACACTGATGTTGAACAATGACAATGAATCTCTAAATGCTGGAGATGTAAGAATTTCATGTGGCATTTTCCAGGGTGACTCACTATCACCACTCCTCTTCTGTCTAGCCCTAATACCGCTCTCAAAATTGCTCAATGATGCACAGTATGGTTATAAAATATTTGATAAAAATATAAATCATCTCATTTACATGGATGATTTAAAGCTCTTTGCAAAAAATGACCAACAACTCAAAGGCCTACTAGCGATTGTTAAACAATTCAGTGATGACATCAGGATGCAATTTGGCCTTGATAAATGTGCAAAAGCTATCTTTATCAAAGGAAAAATGACAAATACATCTAATGTGAACCTTGACCAGCAAAATGTCATAAAAGAGTTAGAACCAGCGGAGAGCTATAAATACCTAGGGGTAATTGAAGGGGACAATATCAAGCACTCAGTGATGAGGGAAAGGATCAGAAGAGAATGTTATCGCAGGGTGAGAGCAATACTGAAGACAGAGCTGAACGCGAGAAACAGGATCGAAGCGATCAATGCTCTAGCCATACCAGTCGTGACTTACAGTTTCAACATCGTTAACTGGTCAATTACTGAAATATGTAATGTTGACAGAAAAATACGAAAACTGTTGACAATGCATAGAATGCACCACCCTAAGGCAGATATAGAACGTCTTTATCTGCCAAGAAAAGAGGGAGGTCGAGGACTACTACAGCTGGCATTATCAATGAAGGTAGCCACAATTGGCCTAGACACCTATATGAAAAACTCTGAGGACTGGATGCTAAAACTTGTCTTAAAATATGAAAGCAAGAAAGCATCTTACTCAGTAACAAAACAGGCAAAGGAATATCTAAGTGAATTCCAATTGCAACAAATTCAAGAATTAGACGAACTAGAAACACCTACAGAAAAAGCTAAGCGCTTGAAAACCCGTGCTAAAATTGCTGCCTTAGCTATTATGACTGAAAAATGGCATGGAAAACCTCTCAATGGCAAATACCCAAAGAGAGCGAATAATGCAGATATTGACAAAGCCCTTACCCACCAATGGTTAATGGCCTCTGGATTGAAATCAGAAACAGAGGGGTTTATCATAGCAGCCCAAGATCAATGCCTACCTACAAAGAACTACCAGGCCAACATATTAAAGAACGGCAGCTCCCCATTATGTCGTATATGCCAACAACAAAATGAGACCATCGATCATGTTGTCTCCATGTGCAGTCTGCTTGCGCCTACAGAGTATCTCAACAGGCATGATAGAGCTGCACAATATATTCACTGGGTAATATGCAAAAACCTGGACTTGCCCCATGATAAAAACTGGTGGGAACACAAACCACCCCCAGTACTTGAAAATGATCACATTGCACTCCTCTGGAACTTCACCATTCAAACTGACAGAAAGATAGACGCAAATTGGCCAGACATCATACTGAAAGACTTCAGACAAAAATCATGCCTCCTCATTGATATGACTGTCCCAATTGATATAAACGTATCTGTCAAGACCTACCAAAAACTGAGCAAATATAAAGATCTTGAAATAGAAATTAGCAAAATGTGGAATCTGAAGACGAAAACAATACCTATTGTCATAGGTGCCCTGGGAATGACAGCGAAACGGGCTGATTACTACCTAGCTCAGATACCAGGAAACCCCAAAATGGCTGAAGTCCAAAAGATAGTGCTCATGGGAACTGCCCATATCCTACGTAAAATACTGTCTATGTGATCTCAAATTTTAAAGCAAACATAATTTTCTTATGGTTTCTTAAACATTCACTTGAACAAAACTGTACAAATCCAAATATATGGTACCCTAGGCATAACACCTACATGAACTTCTAACTTGTTGTCTCTTGAGGTCTCTGGGTGAGACTTGGATCCAACTTGTACAAATGCAAAACAAAAGTCAAACATAAAATAATAATAATAATAATAATAATAATAATAATAATAATAATGATAATAATAATAATAATAATAATGATAATAATAATAATAATAATAATAATGATAATAATAATAATAATAATAATAATGATAATAATAATAATAATAATAATAAGATAGTGCTCATGGGAACTGCCCATATCCTACGTAAAATACTGTCTATGTGATCTCAAATTTTAAAGCAAACATAATTTTCTTATGGTTTCTTAAACATTCACTTGAACAAAACTGTACAAATCCAAATATATGGTACCCTAGGCATAACACCTACATGAACTTCTAACTTGTTGTCTCTTGAGGTCTCTGGGTGAGACTTGGATCCAACTTGTACAAATGCAAAACAAAAGTCAAACATAAAATAATATAAATAATAATAATAATAATAATAATAATAATAATAATCTCTCCACTCCTTTTCTGCTTGTCACTGACACCTTTATCTGACATGCTAAACAGAAATGGATGTAGATACAACTGTTAAGGCAAAACAACCAGCCATCTCTTGTACATGGATGATTTAAAGCTGTATACTGCAAATGATAAACAACTGGTAACATTAATACAGGCAATACTACATGGATTTATCAAAGAAATAAACATGAAATTTGGTTTAGAAAAATGTGCCAAAGCAACCTTGAAAAGAGGAAAACTAGTTAAGAGTAACATCACACTAGATAAAACAAACGAAATAAGAGAATAAGACCAAAGCCAGACATACAAATACTTAGGAATCAATGAACTAGATAGGATACAACACACACAGATGAAAGAGAAGATAAGAAAGGAATACTATAGATGAGTTAGATTAATACTGAAAACAGAGCTTAATGCGGAAACAAGATAATAGTTATCAACACTCTAGCCGTCTCAGTTATAAGTTACAGCTACAATGTTCTTAACTGGACTCTAAATGAACTAATCAAAATAGACATAAAAACAGGAAAAATAATGACAGGATTTAGCATGCACCACCCAGAAAGGATATATATATATATATATATATATATATATATATATATATATATACAACGTATCGAAAGGTTATATATATATATACTACGTATCGAAAAGTTTTATGTATATATATATACAACATATCGAAGGTGGTAAAGGCATTATATAGCTAGAAAACTATTACAAAATAACAACCATAGAATTACAGAAATACCTACTCCAAAGAAAATTGATGCAAATAGCTACAAAACACGAACAAAACAAAAAACTGTTTTCTGTCTTTAAGGAAGCTGATAAATGCAAAGAAAAAGTCGTAGTACCTAACAACTATGAAGAAAAAGAAGAAACAACAAAAGCTGTAAAACAACTGAAATCCAAATTAAAAGTGGGACAGTAACGTATCATGATAAAACTATGGCAAGAAAAGCCCCTACATGGCAAATATTGGATTTAGCTAAACAAAAGAAATAGACAAAGTAAAAATCCCAACAATGGTTGAGAGACTCAGGACTCAAAGTGGAGACTAAAGGATTTTTAATTGCAGCGCAAGATCAAAGCCTTGCCACCAGAAATCACCAAAAACAGCATGAAAAGAAATACAACAACAACAACAACAACAACAATAATAATAATAATAATAATAATAATAATAATAATAATAATAATAATAATAATAATCCTTTCTACTCGAAGTACAAGGCCTCAAATTTGGAGAAAGGGATTAAGTCGATTGCATCGACCCCAGTGCGTAACTGGTACTTATTTAATCGAACCCGAGAGGATGAAATGCAAAGTCGACTCCGGCGGAATTTGAACTCAGAACGTAGCGGCAGACGAAATACTTCTAAGTATTTCGCCCAGTGTGTGATAATGATGATGAGGAGGAGGATGAGGAGGAAGAGGGAAAGGAGGAGCAGGAGGAGGATAGTGACATATAATGTTGTTCTCTCTAGGTAGATAGATCGTTTCTCCTGCAACCGGTTCAGTAGTGTTATTAAACGTCATTTAATTTTGTCTTTCTTCTTTTACAGAGCTGAGCATTCCACGATGGCCTTAAAATTGAATCAACTTAACTTCATTTTGGTTGTCGTCTTCTCACCCCATATTATAGGTAAGACAAATTATACTGAAACCACTTAATGTAATTTAACAATAATATATGTTAATTTAGTTAATATAAATTCATGTAGAAAACACAATTAATATGTACTAACAAAATAAACAAAATTAACATTAATATAGTAAAGATTTCTCTTCAACCAGACGGTGTCGAATTCAATCCCACTACATGGCACCTTAGACAAGTGTCTTATACTATGAGATCCAGTTGTGTTTCCTCAGGTGATATTCAAGTATTGTCTCCGTTAGTTTAAAATCTTCGACTTCAAGGCCATCCCATCTGTCCTTCTTGGTTTGAATTCTGTAGCAGTTGGTAAATTCATGTTGTTTTCTGCCAGAGTGTCTTTGGTGGACACTCTGGCAGAAAACGATATGAATCGACCAACTGCTACAAAATTCAAACCAAGACCGGCGGATATGATGGCCTTGAAGTGGATGTTTTTAAACTAACAGAGACAACACTTGAATATCACCTGAGGAAGCACAATTTCATCTCATTATGCAAACAGTTGCTTGATCAAATATCTGTATTTTTGGAGAACCACATTGGGTGGAAACAATTGTAGTGATTAAAAAATAACTGTCCAAATGTACTCCTTCGTATCTATTCCAATTTCTTCAATTCTATATGTATCTGTGTGTGTGTGTGTGTGTGTGTGTGTGTGTGTGTGTGTGTGTGTGTGTGTGTGTGTATGTTGTGTGTGTATCTATGTATGTACATATCTATGTATTTGTGTCTTCGTGTTGATGCTTTTTTCTACCACCGCGTGACACCCGGTGCTGGTTTGTTTACGTGTCCATAACTTAGCCGTTCGGCGAATGATACCGATAGAATAACTACTAGGCTTAAAATGATTATTAGGTGTCGATTTTGTTCGACTAAACCCTTAAAGTCGATTTCCCAGTATGGCCGCAGACCAGTCACTAAAACACGTAAAAGATAAACGATAGAATTTAAAAATTAACAAAGGTGATCGGCGCAGGAGTGGTTACGTGATAAGAAGCTTACTTCCCAATGACATGGTTCCGGGTTCAGTCCCTCTGTCTGGCACCTTGGGCAAGTGTCTTCTACTATAGTCTCGGGATGACCACATGTATATTTACGACGGGCTTCTTTCAGTTTCCGCCTACCAAATTCACTCACAAGTCTTTGGTCAGCCCAAGGCTATAGTAGAAGACACTTGCCCAAGGTGCCAGATATGTATATATATATATATATATATATATATATATATATATATATATATATATATATATATATATATATATATATATGTGTGTGTGTGTGTATGTATATATGTGTATATTTATATATATATATATATATATATATATATATATATGTATGTATGTATATATATATATTTATGTACACAACGGGCTTTCAGTTTCCGTCTACCAAATTCACTCACGAGACTTTGGTTTGCCCGAGGCTATAGTTATATATATATATATATATATATATATATATAAAACAATTGCAGCGTGGAAGGTGTTTATAAGCCGTTTAAAAACACACAAAAACCGTTAGATTCACTTCAACATCTAAATTTAATTTGCCAAAATATTTTCGTCGCTTTGAGACCGCGACCTGTTCACGTGGTTTTGTGTCTGTCCTGGTCCCCCACTACCGCTTGACAACCGGTATTGGGCGTTTACGTTCTCGTAACTTAGCGGTTTGGCAAGAGAATTCAATAGAATAAGTACCAGGCTGAAGAAGAAAAAAAACGTACTGGTGTTGATTCATTCGACTAAAATATTCTTCAAAGCGGTGTCCCAGCAGGCCTGCAGTTTAATGAGTGAAACTAGTAAAAGAAAAGATAAGACAAACTATATCAGCAAAACACGGAAAAACAATTATTTTCTATTTGATTATTTTATCTGTCCTGATCAAGGCCATGCCGGAACATCGCTTACGGACACAACATAATACAATGAAATATAAAGAAAACCCCCATATATTGCAATAAGATACATTTAAACACAATAATTACAAAAATATAATTGCAGTAATGAAATTAGTTATATCTGCATGTTTCTGCATCACGGCATTTTACAATGTTGTTTCACCATGAGTTTTAATTGCTATATTTTGTTTGTTTCGAATATTTTTCTGGGGGGATCTTTTTGGTTTGACGGGCAACACTTGTTTTCTTATCGAAACACTTTCAAACTTGGGACACTGGTAGAATGTGTCATATAAAACGTCTTTTTCTCTTAGCCTTCTTAACAAAAATGTGTACATCGCAAGTTATTTCATGTTAAAGTTGTATTTCTGTAGTTTCGGCCAATCACTGACGTCTATTCAGCAGAATACAGTTAGTGCTGTTCAGTGTCAAGTGTGTTATTCCCTGTTAAATTATATCATTATTCCCTAGTAAGCGTTTAGGGTTTTTAGGGTTAGGGTTAGGGTTTTTAGAGTTAGGGTTAGGGTTTTAGGGTTAGGGTTGGGGTTATGGTTATGAGTTATAGGGTTTTAGGGTTAGGGTTAAGGTTATGAGTGAGGTTATGGCAAAAATAATCATGACCCTAACCGTAATCCTAAAACTAACCCTAACTCTAAAACCCGAACCCTAACCCTAAAACCCTAAATCTAAAACCAGTACAAACGCACGAACGATGTCATAAATAACAGTGACAAACGAAATATATACCGCTGATAGTTGTTGTTGACAACGGATAGTTGTTGTTGACAAACAAGGGCACTAATTTTATTCAAGGGAAAAGATCCCATGACACCGTTGTTTACATTCCACGGCGTAATTGTTTTCACCTCAATAGACATCAGTGATTGGTTGAAGTTGCCGAAGTGCGACAATTTTTTTACATGAAATAACTTCGAATGCAACATTTTTTATCTGTTCTATAACACAAAATATACAAGTGTTCGAAGTTTGAAAGTGTTTCGGTACCAAAAACACTACATAAAAAAATGTTGCCCGTCAAACCAAAAAGATCCAACACAATAATTAGAAAAATATAATTGCAGTAATGAAATTAGTTATATGTGCGTGTTTCTGCATTACGGTATTTTACAATGTTGTTTCACCATGAGTTTTAATTGCTATATTTTGTTTGTTTCGAATATTTTTCTGGATTTTTTTTTTGTGTGTGTTTTATTATTTAACTCTGTCTCATTGTGTTTTGTTATTTTTGATTGACTTTTCCCCTTGTATCTTACAGTCTCTACTGTTTTATTTTATTGTATTTCATTCTATTTATTTCATTTTAGATTTCACTGTTTTTAAAGTTTACTATGTTTTTATGATCTTTAAGGTGTTTCATACTTCATATTAACATTTTTGTTTAATATGTCACTCAGGTCTCTTGTGTTATATTTCCCTTAAGGTTTATTGTATTTCATCCTATCTATTTTCATTTTATTTCCCAGTGCTATTAAGCTTTACAATTTTTTTATTATCTCTAGAGTTTACTGTATTTCATTCTACTTATTTTATTACTTAGTTAAGTGTTTTAAAGGTTTACCGAGGTTTTATTGTCTTTAAGGTTGACTAAATATTATTCTGTTTACTAGTACGATATCAATTTTTCGTATTACTGGTCAGCATACTCTAAATTAAACAAATATTAATACTAATTAAATAATTATATGAATTATAGGTACCTATTATTACGTATGTGTATATATGCGTATATTTATATGCGTATATGTATGAATGTATATATATATATGTGTGTGTGTTTGTGTGTTTGTGTGTGTGCGTGTGTGTGTGTGTGTGCGTGTGTGTGTATGGATGTGTGTGTATGTGTATATGTATATGCACATATATATTTTTATGTGTATTTTTATGGATACGGATATGCATGTATATATATATATACACATATATGTGTGTGTGTGTGAGTGTGTGTAAGTATTTATAAATGGAAACGTATGTCAACGTTGAATACTGAGCAATGCTTTTATGTATATATATATATATATATATATATACATATATATATATATGTATGTATGTATGTATATATATATATATATACATATTAGGTTGGCAACTAAGTTCCCGCCGTTTTTTAAATTAAAATTTTTTAAAAGGTTTAATAAAAAATAACAACTAATTAATCAATAATGTATTCACTCTTGTTGTTTACAACTTCTTACCAATGTTCAACGAGATTTTCAATACCTCGTTGGTAGAAATCACCCGATTTCGATTCGAAGGATTGATCCAACCAAGCTCTCAATTCTGCATCAGTATTGAACGAAACTATGCGCATAGCATTTGAAAGAGATCGAAAGAGGCGGAAATCCATTGGTGCCAAATCAAGAGAGTACGGCGGGTGTGGCAGCACTTCCAAACCATGCGTTTGAATGGCTTCCTTGGTCATATTGGCGAAATGGGGGCGGGCGTTGTCGTGCAGCAGAAGAACTCCATGCTATCGTTTAGGTCTTTTCTCTTGAATAGCCGTGTTGAGTCGTTCCATCTGTTGAACATAGAGTTCCGCGGTGACTGTTTGGTTCCGTTCAAGCAATTCATTACGGATAATCCCTTCCCAGTCCCACCATACGCACAACATCGTTTTACGCGGATGAAGATCTTGTTTCACGCGCGGTGTCGCTTGTTTACCGAGGCTAAGCCATTCCTTACGCTGCTTCATATTGATGTACAGGCACCATTTTTCGTCGCCAGTAAACGATTCGGTAAAGAAATCGTTGCTTGTGTCCATGAGTTGAGCGGTGACGAGCAAGCAAACCAGCGGAGATTGTCTCATTGATTTTTGTTGTTGTTACCTAAAGCATGCAGAACCTATGCTCCATACTTCTGAACCTTTCCCATCGAGTGAAGATGCTTCTCTATAGCAGTGTGGGAGCATTCCATTTTCTCTGCCAGTTCGCTTGTTTGTCCTCTCTGTGTGTAGCCTCTTGTGGGCAGTAAAGAAATAGGTATTTCACCCGTTGCTACGTTCTGAGTTCAAATTCCGCCAGGGCAGACTTTACCTTTCATCCTCTCGGGCTCGATAAAATAAGTACCAGTTGAACACTTGGGTCGATGTAATCGACTCATCCTCTCCCCCTAAAATTTCGGCCCTTGTGGAAAAATTAGAATCCATTATTATTATCATTAGGGCGGCGAGGTGACAGAATCGTTAGCACGCAGGCGAAATGCTTAGCGGCATTTCGTCTGTCTTTACGTTCTGAGTTCAAATTCCGCCGAGGTCGACTTTGCCTTTCATCCCTTTCGGAGTCGATGAAATAAGTACCAGTGAATTAATCGATTACATCGACCAATCCACTCTCCTAAATTTCAGGCCTTGTGCCTTTAGTGGAAAGGATTATCTTTATCGTTATTATTATCTAAGGCGGTGAGCTGGCAGAATCGTTAGCACGCTGGACGAAATGCTTAGCGGTATTTTGCCCGTTGCTACATTCTGAGATCAAATTCCGCCGAGGTCGACTTTGTCTTTTATCCCTTTCGGTGTCGATAAATTAAGTATCAGTGAAGCACTGGGGTCGATGTAATCAACACATCTCCTCCCCCAAAATGGCTGCTCTTGTGGCAAAATTCGAAACACCATTATTATTATCATCATCATCATCATCATCATCAGTAGTAGTAGTAGTAGTAGTAGTAATTGTGATAGCAGCAGCAACAATAGTAGTATCAGAAGCAGTAGTATCAGAGCAGAAGTAGTAGTAGAAGCAAGAGGAGAAGGGGGAAAAGTAGAAGGACGAGAGGAAGGTGGAGGTGGGCAGTGTGGCAACAGTAAGATGGTGGACAAAATTCCCTAAGGAATTTAATTGTCTCTTCGCGTTTTAAATTCAAACTTTGGCGCTGTCATATTTGCCTTTATCATTCCAGAGTTTATGAAATAAAGTACCAGCTATGTGCTGGTGTCGATTTAGTCGATTATACCTTTTCCCGAAATGTGTTCTTTGTGCCGATGTTTGATGCAGTAATAATGTTAAAACATGGTAAAAACACTGATTGCTAACATCGACACATGCTGTTTTCTTTCCAATAACATCTGTAAATTCACCAACCGAGTTTTCTTCCTTTTTTTTAATGTTTTATTCTTTTCCTTTTATTGATATAATCAGAAGGAAATCCTGTTACATGTCTCTGGTATCTGTGAGGGAAGTTACCCTCCGATAGTTAACCTGAAAGTTAGCAAACAACTGTATTCTGTTAAAGGCATCCTTGAGTCAAGTTGTGTTAAATTGGGCGACGGATTGAGCCTATGTCTCTAAATTTCTTGCATCACAAAAGGGGACGTAAAAGAAAGAGAGAAAGGTACAATGAAACCAGTGATGAATTGCATCGGCAAAAATCATCCAGTAAGGTTTATGGAAATGAGTAAGTTCAGAATGTGGGCAAATTAATCTTAAAAGACAAACTGATTCGAACAAGTTGAAGACATGTTGACTGGAATATGTTCTTTCCATGGGCAGGGAATGACAGGAAAACTTGTCTAAAACATTACACTTCGCTTTTCTGTGTGTGACACGCGAAATTATTCAGTTTCGAGAACGAAAAATGTGTCTTCATTTATACAGAATTAAACACACTAATTTCACTTTTAGGATAATTTGCGATATTATCAAACGCTCCATTCCGTAAGCTTATAAATTTTGTAACTATTAACCTCACTATAACAGTGTATATTTACAGTATTTGCTGTGCCTACACTATGTTTTGATTGGTTCCAACACCGATCGTCATCAGGTGTCTAAGCCATCAGGTGGCTTAGATGACAAAAGGATTTCTAGAAAGAGTTTAGAAATATATTCTCACCTCAAAACCTGTTTGATACCATATACATATCCAAGAATATAACACTTGATGATGATATGTGATAATTCTCCGTTAGAAACGTAGTCTAGATACAAATACTGTAAATATTCACAGTATGAAGTTTATATTCCAAAATATAATAGTTTTGTATCAAAATAACTAATCACAGACGTTTCACCATTTAATATATTTTCCTCTTATTCCTTGTATTAACAGCTCACAAATGTAGTTTGGGACTGTTCGGCCTTCGATGCCAATATATATGTCGCTGCGAAGATATAACCACATGCAATAACATAACTGGCGAATGTGATTCAGGCTGTGCAAATGGTTGGAACGGACATGCCTGTCAGAGACGTAACTATTTTACTCTTTTATACACTGCATATATGCTCACAGGAAAAAACAATAACATTGTTGAGAGGATGTTACCATACTTAATGTAGTTTTCTGAGAAATGTCAATCAATAAAAATTATGCCCATCCTCTCTATACATTAAAATATCTAGCAGAAAGAATTAGACTATGCATTCTAAGAGCTAAACTTATGTGAATGTTTCTCTGTACTGACCAATATCAAACACATTCACTACTAAATTCTCTTTTTAATTGGTTTTGAATGATTAAAAATTCAGGGTTTATCCTATTTTACACTTGTCATATATTTACTAAAATTCATTACTAAAATAATAATTTTCTTATCATTATGGGTGTAATTTAATTAATTAAAATTCATTAGTTTACTACATTGAATACGTGAGAGCCGATTTTATATTGTGTTTTCCGCATTAATTAAATTGAACTCAAGCAAATGTTTCATCTACATTACATAGTGAAGATAAAGGGCCTGATTAGTATATATATATATGTGTGTGTGTGTGTGTGTGTGTGTGTGTGTGTGTGTGTGTGTGTGTTTGCGTGTGTGTATGTATGTATGTATGTATGTAAATAAATATATATGTATGTATGCATAAGTGTGTGTGTGTGTGCGTGCACGCATAATTATTATAATTATTATCATAAGAAAGACAATGCTTGGCAGAGTCGATTGTATCAGTCAAACAAAAGAATCCTGGCGGGACCGGCTCCAAACTTTGGTATCGAGAGCTATACTAGCCCCCGAACTGAATGTCACTGCACTGTTCCAAAGGTCCCAGCTATCCCATCTAGAGTGAGGACCATGTACTGCAATAGTTTAGGATTCAAGGACCCACAGCTATTTAATGCCTTGCCAAAACATCTGAGGGATCTTTATGGAGTAGGGGTAGATGTTTTCAAGACACAACTTGACTTCTTGCTAGCCAAGATCCCCGATGAACCGATATCAAGGCAGGAACCTCAAAAGAAGGCTGCAGTGTCGAAATCCCTCCTTCACCAAAAGGCAATAACAAGATTTGCCATTAAAAAGGTGATTACACTGGCGGTGGTCCAGCATGGCCGCAGCCTTAGGGCTGAAACGTATAAAGGGATAAAAGAATATATATATATATATATATATATATATATATATATATATAGTGTGCAAAAACATTCTTGTCAAAAGCTTCCAATTACATCCGGATTTTGTGCACGAAATACTTTGCAAAATGACGTCATGTCCTTTTATTTCTCGTGTTAGCATTTTATCTGGTATGTGGGATCTGCACGAGATAAAAATCCTTTCATTGGTTTCGAACGAGTAATATTGTGATAATTAAGTGTCTACAAATACGCGTCGCACTGTGTGTGTGTGTGTGTGTGTGTATGTGTGTGTGTGTGTGTCTGTGTGTGTGTGTGTGTGTGTGTGTGTGTGTGATTGTGTGTGTGTGTATGTATGCGTGTGTGTACACATAAGAGAGAGAGAGATATAGTGAGATCGATAGATACATACATACATACGTACATACACATATATATATATATCTATATATAAACACATATATACACATATATAAACACATATATATAAACACATACACACACACACACACACGCACACACACATACACACACACACACACACACACACACACACACACCACACACACACACACACATATATATATATATATATATATATATATATATATATATATATACAGGGAGGTCCATAATGATGGGACACATAGAGTACCAATATATTTGATACTCTGTCATTTTTATAATCCAAGATACTAGCATTTAAAATGTGTCCCATTATTATGGCCGAACCTGTTTATATAGTCTGATCAATAAGTATCCGGACTGTTGCCATAGTAACGAAGCTAAAGCATGCTGAGTGAATCCGCGCGGCAAACATTGACAGTGAACTCTGCTGTGCATACGCACTAAGTTTTAACGTTCTAGCTCACTGCCACTGTTTACAGCAGTGCTTGGAAGGAAGGTGTGTCGCTTGTCATCGTCCCATTGACCATGACAAAGTTGAGCAGAGAGTCTGCATCAAATGTTGACAAAACCTTGGCGATACCTGCTCAGGGGCCTACGCAAAGTTTTCAAAAAGTTTTCATCGTTCTCGACACAATCAAGATCTTGTGCAACTGAAATCCGAGTGACTTCTTGGTCATCTGAAAGCAGTTTTGGCACAAACTTGGCAGGCACGCGTCTCATGCTCAAATCTTCTGCGATAATGGACTGAACTGAACCATAACTAATATCACATTCTCCGATAACTTACGGGTGGTGATTCGATGATTTTCTCTCACAGATGCATGCACATCTACGTTTTTTTCTCTCAGTTTTTGCTGGTTGCGGGTCACCTAGAACATTCGTCAATATCGACATTTTGTCGGTCATCTTCGAAACGTCTGAACCACTCGTACACTTGTGAGCAGCTCATACACTCCTCTCCATACACTTTCTGCAGCTTTGCGCATTTAAACTCTCTCTGTCCTGATCAATGCGACGATCACACGCTACACACCTTCCTTCCAAGCACTGCTGTAAACAGAGGAAGTGAGCTAGAACGTTAAAACTTAGTGTGCATGCACAGCAAAGTTCACTGTCAAACTTTGGCAAACAGCTTCACCCTGCACGCTTTAGCTTTGTTACATCAGGAACAGTCAGGATACTTATTGATTAGACCTTGTATGCACACACACACACACACACACACACACACACACACACACACACACACACAC